>NC_135155.1:3636363-3939393 GCF_050948215.1 Halictus rubicundus
GTCTAGCAAACCATGTAAAAAAATTTGTATTAAATGCATTTGTTTTAGAAACGCTCCCTCTCGTTCTCTTTAAAAATTTGTCGTTTATTTTTGAACGAACCTGTTCCAACTCAGTTTTCGAGCGTACAATTATGTTTACGATTTCTCCGTGAATTTCGCAAAGGTCAAAGGCAAGTCGGATCGCAAGGCATTCAATCGCGCGACGAAATATCCGTCTCGATCCTAAACGCATACGGCTTCCATTGGAAACAAAAGAGCCATTCCAGCGAGTCCATGGAATGGCAATATCGAAAGGGCAAAATACGAATGGGCACTGTTCTAGGAAATCCCTTTCGAAGCGAAGGTATTAAACTTATCGAACTGCGTTCACTCGTCGACTTACGAGCGAGTTATGTTCCCAGAAGTTCCCCGGTAAGTTGAGCCATTCGTATCCGAGCCTCGAGCTCGCCCGGCAACGTAACGGCCAGATATTTCTTGAAAATCGGCGAATTCTTGGGCAATCGAGCCGTTTAAATTCTTCTTAGTTTTTCCGAGCTCCATCACGATCGTCCGTTTGTCGATCATCCGGTCGTCGGACGAAAATACACGAAACGTTCCCCGAGGACTATGCGAATCGAACTTCTCGTAAAACAGAATTTTAATAATATCAACGCATGAATTCTCTGTGCTCATCGAAGTAGCTTTATCGGTAGTAATTCGCCATCAGTCAGCCTATTTTTACTTATCAATATTATTTTACAAGTGAATGGACAAACATTCATATCCATTTCTCCGTTCACCATCAATCGGACACGATTTTATTCCACTATTTACCCACAAATGCATAAATAAAATCCAGGAATATTTTGTTTATCTTTTGTAAATTGAATCAGAAAATGCAGATCTAAAAATCCAGTTGTACGCCTGGCAAGTTTGGGGTAAACTCTCGTGTAAATCGAACGGTCCCGGTATCCAGGTAAATTTTTCAGTGCTCCGATAGCAGCAGCAGGCGAACATTTTTCGGGCCGGTGCGGAATTAATCCTGACTAAAAGTGCAAACTCGTCGCAGTAACCGATTGCACATAAAATTGTCGAAAAACGTCTGTTTGCTGGATCCACGGTAATCACGCCCCGCGACTGTCAAATGTTTATAGTTCCCCATGTTTCCTAGGTAAACTCGGCCGCGCGTGGGCGCGTTATTTGCATTTTATTCGCGGTTCAACTTCGAAAAACCGGAACGCCAGGCCGCGCCGGCCGACCGGGTCTGTAAACACGCCGCGCCCGGTAACGCGTCCGGTTTTTTCCGGAAAAAAAGTTTTCGAATTATTCGACGTTCGTTGCGAAAAGTTCATCAGACCGCCGCCGCCGCGGCTTACGAATCCCAGACACCGCTGTCTCGGCCGTTTTCGAGGAAATTTTTCCCGAAGAAAAACGCGCCGCGGAACGGACAAAACAAAACCGGGACCCGGTTTCTTTCGAACCGCTTGCGATAACAAAAGAGTTCCCTCGCTTGCAAAAACAAAACTCTCGCGGAAGAGGTCGATTCCTGGTTGGAGAAGATTACGGCTTCCGAAAAATTAACAGGAAGAAAAATAACGAACCGCGGGGATCGTTCATAAATTGTCTGTGGAAGCTTGCACGCGTGTACAGACTTCTTCCCTGCGGAAAATAAAAGTTATTTGCCGCGGGTACATACGTTGAAGACCACAAGCAAAATCGTGTAAATAGACTGCGACTTTTCGTGCGTTTACGTGGCACCTGTAGTTTTGCCAAATACAAGAGGACACTTTAATTAAAAAAGGATTCCTGTAAGTAATGTTCTTTAGTAGAGTTCGGAGAAAGGAACGCACCAAAAAATACTTGACAGACGTTTTTCTTGAGACGTCAACGTTTGTTTCGGTACGTATTGCATTCTTCAAACACCTATAACTAAATTAATCTTGCGAATTAATTTTAAACGAAAATTTGTACTGTCGTAAGTAGCCTGCTGATTTTATGCATTTATGATAAAAATGAGTTGGAGCCATTTACATCAGAATGATAGTTAAAATAATTACAGAATATCGTCGTATTATGTGGAACTTGTTGAAATTATTATTTTATTTTGCATAAAGGTCCGCAGTCTGGTCATAAGCTTTCTTGGTCAGAAAGCCATCGAGGTGAACGTTATATACAGGGTGGCCGAAATAACCCTGAACAGGTTAAAATAAAACTATTGTTTTCATTAGTGACAGGTTTAGGTTTATTGCGAGTTTTTTTACACAATTCACCGTGCTCACGAAGCCGCTTTTCTAAATTATAACATGTTACATGACATTTTTTGATCCCATAACGTTCAAAATACATCACTGCTGCACGCCGATAATTTTTTTGGCATTCACCTAACGTTAATAACATATTCACTTCTGTGTCAAAAGTAGCCATAATCACAATGTTACTGCTTGAATAACAGCTCTAAACTGAGAACGTTTTCATGGATAATTGAGTCAAACTCAAGAACTGTAAATATTATTGTTTGTGTTCCTTCACGAATCAGCAAAGGACTCGAACGCGTATACATAATTCCATAACGCCATTTCCAAGCGCTTCAAGTAAGTACCTACAAACTTCAAACTGTTATATCTCATCATGGAAGTATCTTACAAAAAAATGTTTCAGACAAAATTTACTTGTTTTTTCCTGTAGAATCGAAATATGTAACGTTTTATAGGGGGTTCCATTTAAAATTATAAAGGTACCCTGGCCCCCTTTAACCCTTAAGTGCATAGGTAAACTAAATATTAGGAACATGAATGCATACATGGGGTCCATTGAGGACCCCACTTACCTAATTCCTTGCTAACTTTGGTTACAGCAACAATTTATTTCTGTAAAATTTCTGTAAACTAATAATGGCGCGGCTAAAAATGTTAACACAAAATCCAACACTGGGGTCCTTTGCGGGCCCCACTCACGCATTTAAGGGTTAAAGGGAAAGGAGGGCGCCACTTCACGCTTATGTAATTAGAAAGGCCCTTCGGATCTATGCAATTTAAGATCAAGAACTTTAAAATCGATGGCATAGTTTTCGAGATATTGAGCTGTTAAGGGTCATGTGGGCCACCCTGTATAAAGAAATTCTTTCGTTCTGAGTACTGTGTGTTTCATTCGAATATTGTACGTAGATTTCGAGAAATTGGAGACAGCACACAAGCCAGGAGTGTAGTTACTCGTTGAAGAAAGATGGGGCTGAACGAGCGAGCGCCCTGCGTCCGGCGTGGTGTCAGCGCAAAAGGACTGAAACCAGTTTAACGTTGGGAATGTACGTCGGGGAACATCCCGAATGAAAACCGGTGGGACACGAGACCCCCCAGGAAATATATTTTCGCGTGTCGTCCACGTCGACATCGACGTCGCGCGTCTGCCAGTGTTTTTAACGGTGTCCCGTCCCGCGCGCTGGCACGTATGAATATTTTCTCGAGGAAAACGAGACCAGACGGCGGCCCGCGCCGCATAGCCTGCAGAATAATTTCTCTACGGTCCTCCTGCGTTCTACTCCTTCGTTTCCTCTCTTTGTCCCCTGATTTCTCGGATCACGGGCCGACCCGGCTACGTTTCCGCCGTAAATCATCTTAATGTCGTTTAATTTCATCCGTTCGCCGGGGAAAACCTTTCGAAATGCATCAAGCGCGAGAAAAACCGCTAAGCTCAGTACAACGCAGAGTTTAAGTATTTAAACAATTATTTAGAAAATCTATTTCAGGTATTTAGTGGGTATTCTAGATCAACGTTTCGAGCATTCACAATCCCAATAATTGTAAATTAAAAATATTAAAACCTGTCGTTTTGACAGGCCCTGTAAACGTAGTACTGAAAATAAAGGGCCCTAGGAAAATACATTAAGCTCCAAAACGAATTTTCCAAACGATTAATTATTATAATTAAACTGCGGATTTTTATGCAGAATAAAAATTGTTTGCAGCGATTACAATGAACAGAAGGCGAACAGAAATTCTTTTTTTCGAATTTTGATAAGACCAATTCATTGAAGCTTTTAAAATTGCATTTACTCGTTACATTTACCAATTGTAATATATCGTCGCGGACGAATTTCTGAAGGCATAATTAACACAGAAACCAAGCGAAAGATTTTCGACCGCCGTGTGATGAGACTTTCGTTTTACTTTCTGTATTTTTTTATTTTGTCACCGCGGCAATTAGCAAAAGTGGAACGAGAGGTGACCGCGTTAATATTAACGTTCCGTCCTTAATGAAGTTAACTCGCGAAAGTAATACAGCCTGAAAATAAGAATGGCGGTATAAAGCTAGATAAGATTGCCACGAAATTTTAGTGATAGTAGGTGCAACGAGATGCATGCCTTCCTGCTGCGTGCAACGGCCAGGTCACGCCTCTCCCTATCCTCCTCTCAGTCTCTCTGAAACGTGTTCTTTCCCCGATAAGTTAAAAACCAGTAGCGTGGATGATTTATAATCCGCCACATTTCAATTGTTAGAACGATGCGTGCCACGGCTCCCTTATCTAGACTCTCGAAGGAAACTGACCGGTAAAAACCGAGATGATTTACAATCCGCGATGCATTTTAATCGCTCCGCCATTGAAACTGCTCGGCCAATTTCACCGCGCTGATAACACCGATTCACTGAGAAATAACCGTTCCGTGCAAATAGAAATTCTTTTCTAAAAAATTTATACCAACTGTCAAGGAAGAATTTCTTTCGCGATTCTAGTTTGAACCGTGATATGTCAGAATAGATTAAAATTTCTGAAAGACAAATTTTCAAATCGCTGTGTAATTCCAACAGTTGCTTTTGACACAAAAGGGTAGAAATCATTTAAATTATAAGAATGGCGGTGTATTGAAAATCAGTTTCTTCGCACTTTGTTTGACTTCCGAGGGCTGTGGAGTTGAACAAAAGACTGTTCCGACTCCATTGTGATGCTGACTATAGCATCTGGTGTGCTGAGGGTATAGACGAAGTTTAAAGTGGTAATCGGTTGACCAGATTTCGAGATCCCGCGTCTCGGAGAACATAGTTCCGAAGAAAACTTGATTATAATCTTCCGTACTCGTATAGCTTCATCAATTTTGAGAATTTCACTTTTGTACAGTTAATTAGTTGTATGGAATTGGCTTCGAAGGTAAGCAGTCACGGAATGAGTTCGAATTTTCCATGCATCGTTTCGCGGACGAAATTGAATCTCTGCTTTTTCAGGAATTCCCGGAGCTTCCGTTTTTCTCCCCTGTTCGCGGAGTGTCCGGCTGAAAGTCGATCCGCGTGCTCGGCATGTATCGACTACCGATGGAAAATAATTATCGGAGTTTCGGCATCGATGATGTTTTGTGTGGCGAGACATGGGCGCGCGCTCGGTTATTAACGGTTAACTTTATTGTCAATAACGCGGCGGGGCAGTGAAGGGCAACTGTTTGAGGAAACCGGTGAATTTACGAGGGAGAGAGAGAGAGAGAGAGAGAGAGAGAGAGAGAGAGAGAGAGAGAGAGAGAGAGAGAGAGATATGATGCCACCAAACGAACCGTGAACGACCGGCTGCGCGTAGAACAACCGTCGTTTCGGGATGATAGAAATTAAATGGGCTACGAAGCGGGGCCGGGAATGGGGAAACATTGACAGGGGCCGCTGCCAATTTCAATGGAATTTGATGGGATGATAGATCTATATCTATGGTAAACGTAATCACACGTCTAGCAGAAGTCCTGAGAAAACCGTGTGTAACGGAAAATCAGATGTTTTCGCACAGCGAAGCGCTGAAATTCTGCTTTGTCATCACCTCATGGTAATTGCTGACCGAGACTCTCAATTTTTGGAAAACGCTTTTTCTTTAGAAAAATTGTTTACGAATGTGACAATTCTGATTTTACCTCGATTTGGTGGGTGCTACCCTTGATGTTTTGAAATCGTTTGTTATCGCAATTTTTATGCTTCCGATTGGAGTGTGAGTGCTCGCGCGTGCATAAAGCAATTTCAGTCCTTCTTGTCGCAACTAGTTGAAAGACCAAGAGTGATCGTGGATCAGATGAAATTTCTACGACTCCACTGCTATTATGTTCACGGTTCTATGACACGTATATAGGTCAGGATGAGTTTACGTAAACCGTGCCGTACATAAGATGCGCGTGAATGATAAATAGATAACAACTGTTGCGAGTGTAATTAGTCAGGAAGAAATATGAAGGTGCTAAACTAACCGTAGTCTTCTCCAGCAAACCATTTACTTCTGTCTTCTTGCGAGTTCGTGTTCGGATGCCCGGTCGTTGGACCTCTTAAAAAATGGTCCCGAGCGCGAAGGGTTAATTAACAGTTTAGTCAATTTCATAATTCAGGGGGAACAAGGCGTAGATAATAATTTGAACCGGTGGTCTAGTTTCGGTTCGAATGGAACGCGTGTTATTTAAAAGCGTGTAGCAACGATTGAAATTAGACGAGGAACCGGAGCAGTTTAGGAGCGTGAAGCGCTCTTGCCGACGCCGCGCCGCGATTAAAAGCAGATTTACCGAGAAACCGCGTCGCCGATCTTTGCACTTTGATGCCGAAGGCAGGACTCGTTTCATCTGGCTCGTAAATAATTCGCCAGCGTGAGTTTATGCGTTCCCGTGATCGACGAGCATGAAAGCGGACAGTAGCCACGGAACGGATGATCGATGATGCCTGGATCAAGAGGATCAGGATATATAGGAGTCACGATTGAGCTCTGTTAAGTACCGATCGAAGAAAATAATCCTACGGGCTTTCAACGGGGATTCTCCATACATTTGCTACCACCCCGTCGGAAGTTAATGGCCGGAAACTAACTGTTCCGTCTACTAGATTGCCGGCCATCTTCCTCCGATACGTGACTCTGGCTCGATACACATCGATACACATCGTTCTCCCGAAAACCACCACACTTTGGAAATTACTCTGAGATTATCGAGCACGTGTTAAACGAAAAAATGCCCCAAAACTTTATTCATTTGTACACAGACAGGGAGGGGGTGTCTGTTTTCATAAATAATCGAAAGATCGAATTTTCTGATTTTTGATAACCGTAAAAAATTACTTTCCAACAAGATTCCCGTCGAACATTAATTCACTTGATGGAAGAAAACTGTTGCAACCCAGCACAGGTAGAAGCTAAGTACGCACCGTGCGTAGACGTACCTCTCCGTGAAATTAGTATTAAACTTACACTCGCTGGATGCCGTATTTGCCAAAGATATATCGAACAAATGTAACAAGCGAAAAACAAACGTTCCAAGAGAAATTACCCAAGAAAGATTGCACTAGATCAATTACATTCGTTTCCATTCGGAATGATCGACGTTCGCGCAGCAGCGGCGCAATCTATCAGAGTTTTAAAATAGTTTTCATAAATAAATCGGCCGCATCCTCGCGGCGAGGGTCGAATACGCGACCCGGGAACGAACCTTTCCGCCGCCTCCATAAATCCTGCTCTAATGACGGCCGAACTAATTATTTCTAGTCCCGATCCCGATTACGTCTATCGTTATCTCTCCTCCCTCGCGTCGAAATCGCTTCGCTCGGCCCCCATCCCTTACCGGCGCGTCAGGAAACACGCCATTCTGCGATCGATCATCCCACTCTTACGTCTTCTTCAGGGACGAGCCGTGCGCTAAAGTGCGAGCTTTAATAGCCGGTTTCACCCACGCTTAGACCACCGAATTCGAAACGGTTATCGACGGAAAGATCCTTGACGCTTCTTCTGATGTGATCAACTTAGCTCCCCTCATTCCCCTTCGCTGCTTCCCAGGTCTAATACTACTTCGGTTACTGCGGAATCCATTCTCCGGTCACACGATTCTGTACACCACGGTTCCTATCTTCTCCTGGATTAACTATCTCCGTAATCAAAATTTTAACCATTAGAAGGTCCCTACGAACATGGGAATTTTGCGCAGCATGTTATTATTAGCATCTATCATTAGCCATTTTCTTCTTGCAAATAAGAAATATTAGACAAAAATTAAAAAGTAAAAAGTAGTAGTAGTGGTATGTTTTTGTGTTTGCACTGTTTTATTTGGGAACGAAGGCGAACATCAAATTTTTTAATTGGAATATACTCCACATGTTATATATCCCTTTTTTAATATTCACTATGCTTTGAAAATAAGTAGAATTAATATCGGCCCAGTAACTGGTACCCCCGGAGCAATTGGGTCGCTTACTCTGTAAGGGTTGAAATATGGATTGAAATTAAGGAATGCATTAAATCTTTTAAAGATTTTTACAAAAACGAAGAAATAATTTCTTCTGATGCTTTTGATTGAATTACTTTTGAACAAGTAACAATTGCACAGTTCGTGGATAAAGTGGTTCGTTGTGGGACTAATTAACCAGCATGATTAACAAAGCTTCTCCGCGTCTTATTTGGTTCGATCTTTAACAATCTTCACAATTGAATGAACTTGAAGGCTAGACTTTTTGCAAGCGGCTCAATCCCGCAAAACCATCGCCGGCTTCGCCTCCTTTTGCGGTTTCTCCTCCCATGAGACCAGCTCCGATACGCTGGAGCCTTCAACGTTCAAACGACGCAATTCCCGAACAGCTTAATTCTTACCACGTCGTTAGAGTTTGAAATTCGATCTTTCTAACGATCACAGATTTTTTACGAACCCTATCGCCGGTATCATTACTAACCGGAATCGATTCCAATTTCACGAGCGTTCGGATGTGTACGCATACTGACTCTATTTTTGCTCGGCCAGTTGCGTTCGTGATATTGCTGTAAACATAACAGAGAATTTTATACGTTTGCAACAAAGCTGACTTTGCTAAATTTAGTACAAACAGTATTCAGATCGGATGGTCTCGCAGAATTTTAGAGGAATGTGCCAGAAAGATCCACCTGGATTTTGAGAAACAATGTCTAAAATTCCAAGACCATTTTATCTTCATTATATTTATGCCTGTGAACGTGAATGAAACACTACTTCTAAATGTATAGGTACAACAAAAAAGTATATATGGGAGGGAACGTTACTGAGGCGAACCTTAAGAGTGTTGTCTTGAGTGTACATAGTTTTCAATATTAATTTCATTTTCGATTGAACAAAACTGTTACGTCTCTAAAAACATTGGAAAATTACGTTCGTGATTGCACCTATCACAAATTTGAAAATTGAAGCTTTCCCTTTACAACGATCTACTGCAACTTGCTACAATTTTACAAAAAACGTGTGCTGTCAACTTTACAGTAACATAAGGTACATCATAAGCCTTCATACGGTCGAGTATCGTGCAAAAATATCTCAGAACAAAATAAACAATCGATTCTAAAAAAGTAGAGGATTCAAGCTCCAGACCGGGCTAGTTGTACAATTTTTTTATATGAAGCGAAAGACTAAGAAAAGACAGAAAAAATGAAGAAACGTACAGAGTCTCGTATCAGGGAGCCCATTTTTAAAATCCGTCTTTTATTACCTACCGCTTTAGTTTTTGTTTTATAGGTTTCAAAGGAGTAGAGAGTATTGTACCTTTAAAACACGTGGTAATTTTTTAATAAAAGTGTGCTTAAACGAGAGATATGATTTTTTTTTTACTGGGTCTCAAATTAGGCTACTTGATCCCGTGCGACTAGTTATCACGAGCGTGGATAATTGTTTCTAGGAATAGTTGCGGTACCTGCAAACGCGACAGAAGTCCCTTCCGCAGTGCAGGAACCGTATAGCGTTGGGTCGGGTAGCTCTGAGCCCGATCATAGTCACGACACAATGGCCTGTAGGTACTGTTCGGGCCGCAATAGATGACGAAAAAGCCGTTGGTAACGGCCCTTGCACGCACGACGAACCCTGAACGACGACTGATCATTGACGGACAGGAGCACCGTGAACATGTCTCTGTCCTCCGTGCTCGTCCTGCCTCTGGTTCTCTCTCCCTACCCGGCGCGCGAACTCTCCATACATCTTGTCGTGTTCCGCAGGCTCTCTCAACTCCGGCTCTCGACCCGGTCTTCTCTTTCTGTCGCGCGGGTTTGCGGTGTCCCGTGGTTGAAGAGCGAGTCTTGATTGCCGGCAAGTATTCAGGTGACCGTCCCACTTACGGGGACGGCTTCTCTCGGCAACCGAGACAGAACTGGACGCAAAACGACCACCGCACCGGCCCCGGCCCGGGGAAGAACGAGAGCCAGACGGGAACAGCGAAACGATGCCGATGCCTTGCCTTGCCATGCCTTGCAATGCCTTGCAATGCCTTGCCATGCCGCGGCGCAAACGTTCCATGCCCTCCGGGGCCCCCGAGACGGAGTTTAACTTCGTCTCGAGTTCACGACCGTTTAGGGGATGCTCGCTGTGGACGAACAGATTAGCTTTCGGACAACTTGCCTCCGGCCGAGAACTCTTCGGCGATATCGCGGCCCGCTATCGCTGATTGAATATTGATGCTCGGCGCGGGCTACGCTGCGAACGTGCGAATTTCTCCTGGTCGCTTTGATAGAATTAATTTCCGGCAACTGGATCGCTGAGAAGTACGGTTGTAGATCATTGATTTCACAGAATTTTTCTTCGCAACCACCCAGAAATTTAATTATGTGTTACAACACCACTTTGAGCAGAATTTGTCCTTTCCTCGGGAGTGGTATTTTTTGATCGGTGTATTCGAACGACCCCGTGCTCGGCTATCAAATTTTATCTGTGCGAAACAACCGTCAACAATCAACGAATGGCAGCGGCAGATTTATCGGTGCGGCACGACATTCTTTTTTTAAGCGTGAAGACGCGACAGCGATCGGCGTTCAATGAAAACAACAGGGCAATAGTTGCGCCGGCAATGTAACAATGAAAGTATCAAAGTGGCAGTCATATCTTTATTGCCATGTACACACGAAGGCATCGAGTTCCACGAATTTATTACTCAATAAAGTAATTTGATGTCACAATATTCTCCCACGTGTATCCACAATTTGTAAAATCATGCATTCGAACAGAACGCGCGAAGTTTGAATGCTGCAGAGTGAAAAACACGTGTTCGGATTGGTTTGACGGAAACCTGATTAGCTTCACAGATAATTTCCAAGGATTTAAGTAAGAGCATTGAAGTCAATGAGTGAAAGAACCTCAGTTGGAAATTTGATGAAATCGTTCGTCATAGAGTCATTCTTTTCTTCTTTCTTAAGAAACTACTTTCAATAGTCCTTTCGAAAGTTGTTTGTATGAAATACTTTGTCGAAATTCATACTTAATATTTCCAAGCATTGTTTTCATCATAAAGGTAATATTTCCTTACGGTTATGGTAAAATGGTACGTTGAATTTTTATAAACAGTCGTAACTAAAATTGAAGAGGTACTAAATAATGCAACTAATTTTTTTCGTAGAGAAGAAATTAATTCTTCAACTTTCCAAAAACCACAAAATTTCCTTACGCTAATGGTGAAATAGTACTTCGAATTTTCAGAAACAGTCGTAACTAAAACTGAAGAGGTACAAAACAATGCAGCTAATTTTTTTCGTAGAAAATGAATTAATTCTTCAAGTTTCCAAAAACCATAAATCAGGGGAGGACCTGCATCATCCACATCCTCGAACCCATTTCCAGCTTAATGCAACCGGCTCCTGAAAAAAACGCATTATTCCACTAACAACAAGCATGTTCCCACAAAGCTATAATTAACGCGCCGCCGCTACAATAACGTCTCACATCGGAACGTCAAACAATCGTGGTACGCATTAACGCGATCAGGATCGTCTGTGTTCCATCAGCGCGATCACGATCGTCCGGCGAGCCATTGTAATTAAACCGTTTCCCCGCTTTCCGCGGGCAATGAGTCGCGTTATCGGCCCGAGACTAGTGTTCCTGATTTTTCAACATTTTTCATTTCTCGAGAAATGAGAAATAAGACTATATTTCTCGATAATTCTCGAGAATTTCTAATAAAATAAAAAAATATTGGGAAACTTATACCAAACTTTTATAAAGTGAAATATGACGCTTTCCTTTTGAAATGACTTCTTAAGAAGCATAATGCGTCTAATGTAGAATCAGACAATCTACTTCTTTTTTTTTTTTTGTAACAAAATCTGTAGCCGTAGAAAAATTTCTTTCATTTTGTGTGCATGTTGGCTTTATCGTATACAGAACATCCAAAAGTTGCTGAAAATTGGGTGTCCTTTTTCCAGTCGACTCAAAAATTTGGAATTCCTTTGTTAGAGTCCGGAATTTATTTTTTTCTGCCGCTAAACTCCTGACACTAAATTCTTGAAGGCTGTCTGCAATTTCTCATTCTAACTGCTTTTCCAGTGATAGTTTCTCATTCTGAGAATCTGAAAGTTTATTACTATTTCCATAAGAATCATTGTTATATTTTCGAAAAAGTCTGCTTAGAATTTGTTTTGCCATTTTATACATATCTGCCTTGGATGTTAAATAAAAAAATGTATCTTCTGAATCCTTTTGCAGAGATTCTGGATTATGCAGATATTTTATAAGGGATACAACAATCTTGTCTCTTCTTTTAGATATTTCTTCTGTAATAACAACAAGAAACTCATTACTCAATTCAGTATTCAGTTTTTCTAAAGTTTTAAATAAGAATTTTAGAGAATTTAAGAATTTATACAGTGAGTGTAAAAAGTATTCGTACATCTCTTGTAGGCTTAAAAAACCATGTATTTCTCTATGTAATTGCACACATGTTTATAAAAAGAAACATAATTGTAATTTTTATATATTTTAACTACATACTGTCACATAAATATACTTGAAAAAGTATTCGTACAGGTACTAGAATGTACTTGAAAGGCGTCCGATTGTTTATATTATGGTTTAGCGGGACCCGACAAATAATCAGACAGGGTCTTTGATGCACAGTCTAGTGGCAACCTTCTGCAAAACCAGTCAATTTTTATAACATTCGGTAAAATGGGTCATAAAGGTAAGAAAACAAGTGGGACTGAAAGAAAAATTATCATACAACTGCATAATCAGTGCAAATCATTGCGAGAAATAGCAAAAACAATTAATAGGCCACACAGCACTATACAAGGAATTATAGATCGATATAACCTCGAAAACTTAGTTTACGCGATGAACGTTTTATAGTGCCTGAAATTAGTGCCCCTAAGATCGCTGCTGAGCTTGCAAACAACGCTGGAGTAAGTGTATGAGCCAGCATTATTCGTAATTGTTTACGAAATAATGAATACCACGGCCGAGTTGCTCGCAAGAAGTATTTCGTAAATGCCGCAAATAGAAAGAAGAGACTTGATTTCGCGGAAGATAATATTAATAAGCCTATCGAGTTTTGGCGAAGAGTCATATTTACTGATGAAAGTAAATTTAATGTTTTTGGCTCTGATGACAAGTGTACGGTCTGGAGGAAGAAAAATACAGAGTTACAAAAAGAAAATCTACATCCCACAGTAAAACACGGCGGAGGTTCGGTTTATGGTTTGGGATTGTATGAGTGCTGCTGGAGTGGGTTCATTACACTTCATCGAAGGAATCATGGACCACAAAATATACCTAAACATATTAAAAACCCATATTGTAAGTAGTGCAGAAAAAATGGGTATAAAAGACAACTTTATCTTTACTCCAGACAATGACCTCAAACATACAGCACGCAACACAAGAAAGTGGTTGCTTTATAACACACCAGAATATTTGAAAACACCTCCACAATCACCGGATATTGATCCGATCGAAAATTTATGCGATCTGATTGATAAAAAAATCCGAACCCGGCATACTTCAAGTAAAGAACAATTAAAACTTTCTCTTCGAGAGGAATGGTGCATTATTACAGACGAAATCACATCCAATTTGGTGGATTCAATGCCAAGACGATTGGACGCAATTATACAGTCGAAAGGCTATCCAACGAAATATTAATTTAATTTATTTTCGTAAATTGTAACACGTTTATTGCTAAATTTGTTACGTGTACGAATACTTTTTGCATGCTAATTTTGAGAGACTTCAGACTGTTTTTAACATATCTCATTAACGTTAACTTTTCGTTAATTTATTTATGTCACATTTTGTAGTTGAAACATATAATAATCGTAATTGTGGTTTTGTTTTATAAAAAAAAAAATGTACAATTACATGAAGAAATATATGGTTTTCTAAAACTATAAGAGGTGTACGAATACTTTTTACACTCACCGTATGTTATAAAATAAATGAGATTCACAAGAATTTTCCTAGATTTAAATTTCTCGAGAGATTCTCGAGAAGGAACACTACCCGAGACTGAGTTAATGAAAGAAGCATAAATAAAGCTCATCGATCGCGGTGACAGCTTGCCGGGGCCCGACCTACTTCTCCCGGTTCCCGGCTTCTGGTTCCGCGGCTCGTTGCGGTTAAACGCAATCCTGGTTACAGGCTAGCGAAGAAGTTGCCGCGCGAGCACCGAGCCGGTTACAAGCGTGTGTAACTCGGACAAGCCGGGGTGGTAGCGTGAGCTGCCAAACCGTCCCGGGAGGCGTCCTGGGAATCGAAATAGTTCGCCGAACGGCCAGCCGGCCGGCCGAACTCCATTTGAAAACTTCCCCATCAAACGGAACGCGCGTTACACCGGCGGACAAGTTCCGGAAGGACCATTCCGTTCCGCGTTTCCGTTCGCCGCCCGGCGAAATTCACGCGACGTCAGAGCCTCTCGCAAACTGAAAGCTTTTGTCGTGCGATAAGCCGAGGGAATCGCGAGCAACGTCCGTTAACGGGGGAACGGCCGATTAGTTTCCGGTTGCGGGATCTGCTGCTCGAGCCGCGTCGGACGTCTTTTGTATCTCCGCCTTTGCCAACGTCCAATGTACATCGAGACGCTCAGATTTTTTTCGACGACGGATGTCCAGCTTCCACGTGGTTATCGGAGCTTTTGTAATGTGAGCTTGAGCCGTGGTCGACTCGCTCTCTGACGTCAAATTAATGAGGCAGGGCCGAGGTGGATGGTTGAAGAATGATCGATTTGTGTTGCGGATAGAATTAAGATCGTGCAGTGTCACGCAGATATAGTGGTATATTCTGGTATATTATGGTATATTCTAGTATATTTTGGCAGATTATGGTATATTATAGTATATAATCGTATATTAAGGTATATTCTGGTATATTATGGTATATTCTGGTATATTCTGGTATATTCTGGTATATTCTGGTATATTCTGGTATATTCTGGTATATTCTCGTATATTCGGGTATATTATGGTATATTATGGTATATTCTGGTGTATTCCGGTATATTCTGGTATATGCTGGTATATTATGGTATTGTTGAGGATAGAATTAAGATCGTGCAGTGTCACGCAGATATAGTGGTATATTCTGGTATATTATGGTATATTCTAGTATATTTTGGCAGATTATGGTATATTATAGTATATAATCGTATATTAAGGTATATTCTGGTATATTATGGTATATTCTGGTATATTCTGGTATATTCTGGTATATTCTGGTATATTATGGTATATTCTAGTATATTTTGGCAGATTATGATATATTATAGTATATAATCGTATATTAAGGTATATTCTGGTATATTATGGTATATTCTGGTATATTCTGGTATATTCTGGTATATTCTGGTATATTCTAGTATATTCTCGTATATTCGGGTATATTATGGTATATTATGGTATATTCTGGTGTATTCCGGTATATTCTGGTATATGCTGGTATATTATGGTAATGTTGCGGATAGAATTAAGATCGTGCAGTGTCCGTCACGCAGATATAGTGGTAATTAGATATCAACGAATTCCGACAATATTTCATTGTATGGAAATACACGTGTATTGTAAAGGATATGGAAGGAGGATGGAGCAGACCGGTATTAGCTGAAAATTGTACATTGTGGAAAACTATCGAACGATGGTCACCCGAATCTCGTGGGCGCGTTGTGACAAAGCGATTGCGTTCTGTTGCATATCAAGCCAGTGCGTGTAAAGGTAGACGCGACGCGTCTACCTTAGGCCGCAATAAACCTCAAAAATAGGGGAGACGTCCCCACGGAATGAAGGTTTACCAGCGTGCACGGAGAGACCGAAAGGTTAATCCGGGGCCGCCAGGCTAAGGAAAGGTCGCGAGATTCGGGAAGTGCCAACCTAATGAGCGTGATATTGTTAAATTGATTGTCTGGTGTACGTTCTTGTGCTTACAATGGGCGGTCGAGGACAACCGCGGGGGGTTTGGTACCTGAGACAAAGCACTATGAAATTTCAATAGGAAATCATAAACAAATTGCTCCATCCCCTCCCATAGCCCTCAGAAAATCAACTGTCGATCGGAGAGAGTGCAGTTGCCATCGAGACGCAGGAGAGTCAAGCGACAATTTGCATTCCTCGCTTTGCCTTACTTTCTGACAGAGTTGCTCGGACCAAGGTTCTTAGGTGGCCAATCAGAAAACGTATTCGCTAAGGTGATACAGTTTTGGGCTTTCCCCTTTCGAGGATGCACACCGCACGCAGTGATCGATTTGGCATGGGCTTGGGGGACTCGGGAAAACGCCCTTCGAGATTGCTATTGGCAATTTCCCCTCCTATTAATATCGTACGATTCATCAAAAATCGATGGAGCTGTCACGGTGCTCACGACTCCGAAGAATGTAGCACCCAGTCGATTATATTTGATAAAGTATTATGTATGTACGTGCGTAGATGGAAAGGATCGGTTAAGTCGACCTTTCTCTCATCCGTCACTCCTGCTTGGTTAATTAAAACCGTGCTAGGTAGTTGTTTTTGATGGTGAGGTGTTTTGAGTAGTATAGAAATTGTACAACTTGTTGGTAACGATAACTCTTACTTTAATTATATCGGCTGTACAAAAGATGTGACTTAAATGAGGACTAGCTGAAGACCGATGGAATACAAACTGAAGACTGAAGACTCGCACGCAAAGATGGGTATTTAAGTGATGTGAAATTGGTGGTGGAGGTGGTAAATGGTAGAGGGAGAAAATTGGGGATGAGTGGTTAGAAATTGTCCAGACGCTGTCTTACATGGTTATGTGTCGGAAACTAGCGGAAAAAATGGGACGAGTCCCGTCGTTTGGGTCTCGACTCTTAGGTTAATTTATTGCCTTTAGCAAGGGTGATCGAAGTGGTTGGGACTCGGTGTCAGGTTCGAGAGACCCTTTCGTGGGTCCCGCATTGCGTTGCGTCTCAACATATTATGTTATTATTATTATGGCCGATGACGTATGAAAGTCAAGTTCGCGATTAGATTTCAAGTGTACGAAATAATAAATATTTTGAGGGAACCTTGTGACAACCGAACGCGCCGAGTGAGAAACGATGCAAGAAGTTTCGGAAAGCGTCTCTTGCGCGCGATGTCACAGAAGCGGAAAACGTCGGCGCGCGACGCTGTAAGGTGTTAAACTATCGAAGAAACAGCCGAGTCGAAGGAATCACGAGTGAAGCTCGGTTTCAGAAGATAACGAGGCCATCGGTTGCGAGAGTATCGCGAACCGCTCGGCGACAATAGTGGGTGGCTGAATCGGTCGGGCCACATGGAAGCGTGTGCACGTGCGGCCGGCATTCACGTTCGCGCCAACTTAGAACACCGATAAGCCGAGTATATTCCAGATAAGAGTAAATCTACCGAGGCGTACGTTATGCTTTCCTCGGTGGTATCACACTTTTATAGTCCCGAGCCGGCAACGAGTTCCTGCGGATCTTTCGTTTTTCATTGGACCGCGGAACTGTGTTTTCCGTGTGAAAGGCACGGAGACGTTGAACATCGAAAGTATCAGATAATCCTTGCGAAGCGAACCTGTACTGGGTGGTCCGATAGAAATTCAACCTGTCGCGCTAATTGTCCGGGCAACTTGTTTATTCTCTTACTCTGATATGCAGATAGGGTCACAATTGGCAAACAAATTATTTGTGTTTTCATAGCGAATTTCAGAGATCGATAAAGTGTCATTCCATTCCATAAATACTGTTTACGACTTTTCATAACTGTGCCGAAATTAATGGTTACATCATTTAACAGTCAGTCACTCAACAGCGATGAACAGCAAATTGCAATTATTTGTAAATGTTGCGGAGTACTTCGCGACCGTTTCGCGATGACTTTCGCTGCGTACAGCACGTGATGTGCGCCGAGTTTCTTCTCGGAGGACCACCCACACCGATGTGGGGAAAAATGGTGTTGTTGGTTGGTGACCACAAAGTTTATTTGAACTAACTATACAAAAGGTGTTGGAATTTATCTCATAAATGTAGAACAAAATCAATCTATTATTTCTTTAGAAGGTAGATTGAACCGGCTAATGACCTGTATATGCATACATTGTATCTACAGTTAATATACATTGTATGTTGTCCCATGGCATGGGACCCTCGATCTTCAGTTGTTCATATTGGACTGTTGCTCCTCTGTTTCGATCTCTTGTGTTTCATTCGTAACGTTTCTTTCGCTGGATAAAGAGACGTGTCTCACTACGTGCTTCTAGAGTTACTATTCTGATATAAATCTTATTTCATATTTTATAAGAGTGTGGTTTTCTTTTATACCCATACTCCAATAAAAGGTGTTTTCTAGCACGTCCCTTGAACCCGTGAGACCCCGTTGGTCTTGCGTTTGTCGAAATGCACGAGAAAGCTCCCAGAACTGTTCTGCCCTCGCAAACCCATCCCAAGTCGCAGAAGGCCCGATTCTCCCTCCCTTGCACCCTTATCTGCGTAAGTCTTCCCCTTCGCAAGAACTGGACAGCAAATTCGACAGGTCAGAAACCAGGTAAAAAACCATTACCCTCACGCTGGCCATCACCGGTCGAGCCTACAATTTATGGCACGTCGAAATTACCGGAAAACCCTTGAAATTCTGCAGGATTCCCAAACATCTGCAAACCAACTGTCGACCGGTTCGACAAACCCAAAAACTAAATCCGCGTCCGTGTCATGAATTGTTCCTTATTGCTAGCCTCGACGGTAAATGATATACATTTCAGACATCTTATATAAAATGTCTAGTCTGAAATTTAGATAGAACTCATCGGTAGAATAATCGCTGATAACCTAGAACGTTGATGCGACCATAAACTAACTAGGGAAAAGAATCTACACTAAAAGAATTTAAGCAAACATTGAACAAGCCTTTTCTCAAGACCGGAAGTGAAATTTTCCGTGGTGATGTCTGGATATGAGAGCTCCGAATTTCGTCGCGGTTCGACTCGCACGAAGAGAAAGACTCGTCGTAAACTGTGAATGGTGGATGCGGCACACGTTTCCGTAGACGGTGCACGAGCTGTTCGGTTTTTATGGATACGGGGAAACGGCATATAGGCGTGAACGGACACGGAAATTCGACGCGGGGAAATACGGTGTTTCACGGCTTGCGAAAACAAAATCGCGCGCGTCACGTTATCGGCGAACGTGTTTCACGAATAGATCGCCGTCGCGCCGCGCCGTTTTCCGTAGCAGTTCGGTTTACCGTTTTCCGCGGGCCGTAAAGCTGTCGCGTGGAAAAGGTTAGTCGTAGATAAACAATAGAACGGGAAGAGCGAGGCCGCGAAATTCCGGGGTCTGCCGGTGAGCGCGGGAAGAGGATCGTTAACGGAGATCGTAATCTGCTCGTTTTTATTCATGGGCCCGGCGCTCCAGTTATTACTTCGGTAAAATTTCGTTTAAGCGAGAGTTAAGAACCCGAATGACCGTTAAACCAGATTTGTATCGTAAACATAATGCTGCCGCGGGACCACTATCGCCGAGCAACACGTGTACTCGCACCGGCGCACAGTGGGCAATTTGGACAAAATCGGATTCAAAATCAAGGAACTTTCGATAGGAATGAGGTAGAGCGATGAAATTTTTTGGAAATGAAAGCTGCAACTTTGTAGAATATGGGAAAAATAGAGAGATTGTGGTACGAACGTTTTTTAACCTCGAGAAAATTCGTTAAACGCGCACAAATTCAAGAAAATTTTAGTTTTTCCAATACCACGCGCGGAAAAATTTCTTTTTGAACATGCTATACATCATTTCCCATAGATTTTTTCGCGCTGATTTCAAATCTGCTCTCAAAATTTGTCTACGACCTCAGGATTTTGCAAAACATAGATTTTTGTGATAAAAACTAATGAAGTCATTTTTTCGTTGAAATGATTGGATGGTAATAATCTCTCTATTTTTCCCATATTCTACAAAGTTGCAGGTTTCATTTAAAAAAGATTTCATCGCTCTACCTCATTCCTATCGGAAGTTCCTTGATTTTGAATCCGATTTTGTCCAAATTGCCCACTGTGCGGCGTAATGAACAGCGTACGCAACAACAACGCCGCGATATTAATCCGCCGCTAAACCATCTTCCCGAGCGCCTCGCCGACGCGACGCGACGTATGCCCCCGTGACGTTCCGTTCTGCTTGATCTCGAGAGAAATTATTTGAGAGCCTCTTGCTCGAGATTCAGAACTTTCTAACAGCTTGTCGTAGAAATCGAAATTTCATGGAACATCTGCGACGTGCTCGGAATTCTTCGGAGTTTTATGCAATAGTTTCAATAATGCTTGTTCTTTTACTCCTCGAGGCCCGAGTTACTCTTACTTTTCTGCACATTTAGAAATTGGTAGTTTAACCTATACAATTTATCAATGAGAAGTATTCACTGTACTTTTACTTTTACCACTCGACCCACTCAGGAAAGCGTCGCGCAGTACAGACTTTTTAAATTCTCGTGTTGTACAGTATTGCTCGCTTAAGTGTCGCATTTTTTCCTCACTTGAACGTCGCGTAGCTATCCCCACTACGAAGAGTGTGACATAGTACAGGGAAGGAAGGAAGGGTATTTCGTCTCGAGGAAGGTTGCATCAATAAATTTCCTTCGTTATAAACAGTTTTAAGGGGAGATGTCCATCGATCCAGAATTCTGGATTCACCCTTCGAATCGGCGAGCATTAGTTTTCTTACACTCTGTACATTTCGCCGGTTCGGTCCTGGTCTCCCTTTCCCTGTTCACCTTGTTCACCGTCACTACTGGAACACGTGGCTCGCGCGAGTGCGTGTCAGCGTGCAAGTAAGCCGTTTACGGTACTGACCTAGCCTAGAGGCGGTCGAGCGTGCGCTCCGGCTCTGGCTCCGCTCTGCTCCGCTCCGCTCCGGTCCGCGAGGCGAAGGCGTAGGTATCGTAATCAGCGACGCCGCGCAGCAGATCCAGAAGACGCCGTTCAGCGTGGGAACACGCCACAGGAGGTCACCGGCTCGGGATCCTCGTAAAGAGAGGAAAAGGGAAAAGAGGAGGAACGCCGGGAGGGGATCGAGATCCGCGGCTCAGGTCGGCCCCGAGGTCTGCGATCCACCGTTAAACTACGGCCAAAGCGGATTGGCTGCCAACCGGAAGCGAACTCCTGCTCCATTTCCCTTCCCTCTTCCCTCTTCCCTCTTCCCGCGGCCCAAACTGGTCCTGATCGAACGATTTCACCCTTTGCCTGCCACAATTTTTTAACATTATGCACTCGACTGCAGCCAGGGAGAAAACTTCGTCTCTACCGCTGTCCATTTTTCCCCTCATTGCCAATTTTCAAAGTAACCTCCCGTTGACCTACGAGGGTGGTCTGAAAAGTTTCCGACCTCAACATGAAGATGGCAGTATTCGTCGACAAAAGTACTGGAGCGTGTTTGTGCATGCTTTGACAGGTACTCGCCAAAATTTCAGCCATTTCGGACGCTCAGTTATTGTTTAACAGTCGTTTGAGTAAGTTGCTGTGAGTGTTTTTGTGAAAATGGAAAAACTCGAGTATCGAGCTGTGATTAAATATTTATTTTTGAAAGGTAATACGCCTACGCAAATCACAGAAGAGTTAGACGCTGTGTACGGGAACTCTGCACCATCATTTACCACCGTGAAATTTTGGGCAGCTGAATTTAAACGTGGCCGTACCAGCTTGGCTGACGATGAACGTTCGGGACGCCCAAAAACTGCAACCAGTGACGATAACATCGCTAAAATTCACCAAATGGTGCTAGACAACCGTCGAATTAAAGTTAGAGAGATAGAAGAGGCCACAAATATATCGAAAGAACGTGTTTGTCACATATTGAATGAAGATTTAGGCATGAGAAAGCTGTCTGCGCGTTGGGTGCCACGTTTGCTCACGTTGCATCAGAAACGTGTTCGAATGAACATTTCGATCGCTCTTTTGGCGCAATTTAGGAGCAATAAATCGGAGTTTTGGCGCCGGCTAATTACTGTTGATGAAACTTGGATACACCATTACACTCCCGAATCAAAAATGCAGTCAAAACGGTGGACTGCTTATGGGGAATCGGCGCCAAAAAAGGCAAAGGCTGTTCCTTCGGCTGGGAAAGTGATGGCGACTGTTTTCTGGAACAGTCGTGGAGTTATCTTTATTGATTATCTTCAAAAAGGGAAAACCATTACAGGAGCATACTACGCATCATTACTTGACAGGCTGAAGGCAGAAATTGCGGAAAAACGGCCACATTGGCAGAAAAAAAATCTTGTTCCACCAAAACAATGCGCCGTCTCACACCTCAACGATTGCCATGGGAAAAATCCACGAATTACGGTTTGAACTGCTTGATCACCCAGCTTACTCACCAGATCTAGCTCCAAGCGACTTCTTTTTGTTCCCCAAGTTAACAATTGCACTCGGAGGACAGAGATTTTCATCAAATGAGGAAGCCATCATCTTTGTAAATAGCTATTTTGCAGAGAAAGACGGCAAGTACTATTTGGACGGGATGGAGAGATGGAAGCATCGCTGGGAGAAGTGTATAGACTTACAAGGAGACTATGTAGAGAAATAAAAATAATTTTGAGGAAAAAATGCCTTATATCTTTGTTAGGTCGGAAACTTTTCAGACCACCCTCGTACTCCAGCTCTTATATACTGACTCTTGCTTTATTTTCTCGGAGATCTTAATCCTTCTGCAAGACGTTGATGGTTTTGAAAGACCAGTCGTACACCATAGTTTGCGATTTATTAAATAGTTTGTTAGGAATCGAGATGTAGACGCCAGTTTTATCGATTTTTTGTTGTCTTCCGGGCCTCGACTCTTACCGTTCTGCTTCCTTGATGTTACAATGTTATTTTTAATGTATCGGTTGTTTGTTTTCTAGGAAATTCTGTCAAAATGTGAATAACTGTTTGGCAAGAATCCAGCGACAACTCATATCTACCTAGTCGGTGACACAATAGTTGTTTATAAACAGACTGTGGATTTGATGTACTTCTGAAAACAAGGGTGTGCGAAAGGTGAAGTAGAAAGTATATCGGAAGAATTTACGGATACTGTTATTCAATTTTTAACTTGTGAAAATTCTTAAAATGAACCTCGATTTAACAGCTGCTCCTTTAGAGTGCTCCCAAAAATTCCAATTTTACTGTTAAAAGAGAAAGAATAAATGTTGGGGAAGCGTAATGTGACCCAACAGTTAAATTGCAATGATGTTGTACTGTAGGTAACAGTTTTCGGTATGCAACCGAACCGATATTTTGGTACCACCCTGTAGATCCGACCGCGGAGTTAGAGGTCAATGAGAAGGTTAGATGGAAAGCGATGCAAACAAGGTTTCATTCAGCGTTCAATTTGAAGCTTAACAGCGATACACGCGTACGCATCGAACAGTTTAACTATTAAGATGTAGTAAAATATTATTACAGATGTTATGTATCCCAGCGAGTGCGCGCACGTCAGCGTGAGCTGTCAGCTGTCAGTTATCTATCCGACGGCACTATAGTGAAATTGAGCAGATGTTTCCGGGATCATATTCATAATACGATTCAATAAACTACCCGTATAGTTCGCTAAAATCGATTAGATGCTCACGACGATGCTCACAATTTTACTGTCAAGTCAGTTTACAAATAATTGTTCGGTCGAGTCGATCGAACAACTAATTGATAGGTGTCATCGTTCCAGAGAAAAACAAATTACAAAACAACCGTTCCCTCGATAACTTTATCCAAAACTTTGTATTTAACTGCCTTCTTAACGAAGTCGTTTGAAATTGTTTCGCCTTCATTTGCATATAAATTGGCCAAGAAATAGTAATGTTGCTGTGCTCGCTGGCCAGCTCTAGCCACAATAAATATTATTCGAAGACCACTGAGAAGAAACATTACAAAGAATACGCAATACTCGAGGAAAATAATATTAAAAAAGAACTAACTATTTCTTTCCTTCAAGAATCACCACAAAGTAACGAAATTTATTACTTACGGTTTATTACGCAAAGTTTCATTTCCATAAGTAACTTTGTAAGAGTAAGACTAAGAACAGAGGTTAAGAAGAAGAAAAACTCCTTTAGTTGAGGCAAGTATAAATGAAAAATATCATTATTTCCTGCATAAAGATCTGTAATTTATTATCCTTGCTTACGAAACATCTCGACGCGAGTAGACAAATTTTTTAGTGTACATGACAAACGAGCTCGGTTGTAAAATAAAAAAAAGAACAATTGTATGTTCCACACTATAATATTATGAAGGTTCAAGCGTTCATCATCGATACACAGATTTGATGAAGACATTTCTCGAGAGCGTGCTGTTGTACCCAATCAACAAAAGTTGTTTCCTATTGGTCGGAGGTTAAGCAACATTTCGTTCGCATAATGAACACTCGTATGCTTTATAGCGTGCTCGGCGATGCGGCTAAAAAGATAACGAGAGGCCGCAGAAGAATACGGGAACGTCTTTTACCGTTGTCGTCGCCGACAATTCGTTTTACGATCACAATTAACGCCTGTTATACTGCAGGAACCTTCAGCAACGACCGCATTATGGACCATTAGGCGTTTGGGACTGCCCCTTTTACGTACACAGTATTCTGCGCACAATCTCCATCTTTCTGTTCCAGTGGCATTTAATCTCCAATTTAATTTACGAAAACACAGCTTGTATTCTTGATAATCAATCCCTTAAACTATTTATGTCTATACACATCATTTGAGAACTTGGCTGAACTTCACTTTGGGGGACCAAAAATTTTCAACCGTTTCAACCATAATGCAAT
The DNA here is from genome assembly GCF_050948215.1 of Halictus rubicundus. Lineage (NCBI taxonomy): Eukaryota > Metazoa > Arthropoda > Insecta > Hymenoptera > Halictidae > Halictus > Halictus rubicundus. Next base: position 3,661,273 of record NC_135155.1, read on the forward strand.
AAATTTTGACGAGAAAGTGCCAAAACATTTAATTTTAATGGTCGGAGTTCACTAGGAACACGAGATAATCATTTCATTTTTTAATCGAGTAATTCTCAGCACAGATATAAATGGAAAAATCATGGAATGTGGTGCGTAAACATAAATATTCTGAATCTTACCGAATTCAATTATGGATTGCTGCCAATTTACGATTTCACTTTTTCAAATTGTCAGAACCTTGGGGTCTCACGTTTCTACCCTATCTCGTATATTCCTACCCTCTCTTCTGCTATTGGGGAACGTGTCCACCGCGCAAAAACAGAACTTGGTGTACCAGCGCGTCCGCAAATGGAGGTCGGTGACCCGGGGGTCAAGAAGAACGCTGTCGTAATTTGCTGGTTACCGATGCAACGGTGACCGCCGTGCTAATCGGGAGTGTCCACTCGATCCCGGTGTTCGGTATCGATCCGGCGAACCTTTGACCGATATGGAGAGGGTCTTCCCTCGGCTCGGTCTGCCGCCTCTCCGATTCTCTTGGGCCGGGATAACTTTTTCGAAGAGCAGGTACCGCTGATCGTAGAGAATGAACCGTTATTCCGGAGCACTTTTCTCCGTATAAGTGTACACCATATAATATAGTTATCCAGATACCGGCCGCCGCCGCTGCGATGCATACGGTCTTTCCCTCCCTCTCCCTCTCCCTCTCCTTCCCACTCTCTCTCTCTCCCTCTCTCTCTCTCCCTCTTTCTCTCTCTTCCCGGTCTCCTCGTAACGCCAGGCTTTATGGGATATCGTCGGTGCAGAACACCGGAGTCGATGGGGATCCAGGAAACGCCACGATACACCCGACAATGGAGTTATTGGACCGAGACTCGAAGACTCGTCGAGATTTCCACCGATACACGCGGACATCTTTTTAGACGGGATATACCGGGACTGGAGATACTCGATGCATATCGAACGGACGGGTGACTGCGAGATTCCGATGGGGAAAATAGGCATGGTCTCATCGAACCAGCCCGGTTGACACCTCTGCCATCCCGTCACCACGGCTTTTGACACTGGTCCGGGTACGGTTCAAGAAACTCCGAGACATCGGGGATAAAAGCATCGCGACGTCGCACAGTGGACTAAAACGCGAAACTTAGTGACATTTTGCCAAAAATATCAACTGTCTCATATTGACTTAGGTTGAATGCTTGTTGCTTTCTAAATATCCATCCAAAAATTAATAAAATTTAATATATACTATTCCTGTAATAAACGGTTCAAGTTGGAAGTTTTGAAGATAGCCTTGCTCGTGGAAAAAATTGCTTTCCTTCTTTGAGATGCCCTGACGATCCTTTTTAATATTTTCCTTCCATTTTTTTTTTAATGAAAGGTTTATCTTTAAGCTGTAAATTATCATTGTCGATTACAAATTACTATTCATAATGTATTAAACATGTTATGCCAAATGCAATGTAAAAAATTTCCAAAATTCTTGAGACTTCGCAAGGAATATCCATTGTCCATCAGTATATCTTCTAAGACAAAAGAGATAATGGAATTTTACAAAATGGAATATGTTCAGCATTCTTTCTTCTATATAATCGTGCAAGAATTATTTCCAATCTCGTCCAATATTACGTGTTATTATTGTTTAAAGTCGCCCGCGTCCGTGCGGCTATGCGCATAGGTTCTCGGGTTCTTCGTTGGGACCCTTTGACGACCAGAAAACACTTTAGGCACTAAACCAAATTTTATTTAAAGAGCGATTTTTCAAAAATTTAGAGGAATAATATATTTACTAAGCTGAATGTGTTTCTAAAAGTTGTTAAATTTGCAAATATATTTAAAAAATAGTAAAAAAAGGTATTAAATAAACAAAAAGTATGGTACATTTTGCACCATTAAAAAAGATTACTTGATAATATTCTACACCCCAAATATCACTACTTTTCTTGAAACGGGAAAAGTCCATCCATTTTTTACATTTGTCCTTTCGTTGTTTTTATGGATGCTAATTTCTTAATTGTGTTCTTCATTTGTGGCTCTAGGTAAACCGCAATGATTTCTTTAGTTTAGAAAATAATTTTCTGTCTAATAACTGGATCCTCTGCGAACAGATGAATCGACGAAATGAAAATTGAAATTGTTATGAGTCGAGATCCATCTTTATTTCACTTCTGGTTCGTGCACTTGATACAGAGCGTTCCGAGGCCTCTCGAGCTTCGAGGTCTCTCACAGGGTATACCGCGCGTTAGTGGGGATAATCCCGCGACGTTTATCACGCAGGCCTTGGCGACATATACAGGAGAAATCACTGTATCTCCCTACTTCCGTCAATATTCCAAGAATACCTATTTACAGCAAAAATCTAAAAAAAAAAAAGAAGACCTAGAAAGTCTTTCCTCCTATCACCATCTCGAAGAGTCTCCCCGCGTTTACTCCTGAAACATGAAAACACCGTCGCGGAAACTCGGCCGCCAGCGTCCCGTAGGTTCACCGGTTAATATGTCAACTGTCCAGGGAGTATAGCGCGAACTCTCGAGTTTCCTAATCCCGGCGTTCTCATCGTTCATCGGAAGATCTCGATGGACAGCGGCCGAGCAGCCACGGGGGGCAGAGGCTCGACGGGATTGCGTCGCGTATCGCGCGTATCGTTCGACAGCCGCGCCGAGGACAACGCGTTGCAACGGGGGATGCCCGGTTGCAGTCGGCATGCACCGTAATCTAGGCAGCGTTCCACGAAACTCCGCCGGTTCTCGGGGTGTCGGCGCGGCATTTGTATCGTTTGTACCTGGCGCCGCCGCTGGTGTCCTCCCCTCGGGATTACTCCGCCAGCGGACGAGACTCGGTATTACGCGCGCGTGTCACGATTTATACTAGTCCCGATAAGCCGGCCGGCAGATAAGCGACCGCCGCGCTTACCCCCTGCGCTGTCACGGTCCCGTGAAGTCAGGAAGAACGTTTGACGATCATCGACAGCCCTGTCCGGCGCCGGTAGTTTCCGCCCTTGCTGCCCAGACAGAGAACCCGCCATCCCCCGCGCGCAGGCCTGACATCAACCCTCGTGTCAATATAACCGGGCATCTACTTTCAATTTGTTCGGAAACATTGTTTGCACGTTCTTCTCGATAAACGTGTACAGGATTGTTCCCTTTGAAGCGACCCGCGCAATTATCTCGTAAATTATTCATGTTTTTGATTGACAAGCACGAAATTACTTACGGATGATGCTAGACACGCGAACCTGACAGGTTTTCGGAAACGATTTTCTCGAAAACTTTGGTGTTAGTGTTCGGGTATGAGTGACAGTTCAACCAAAGTAACAATAACAGTTTATTAATGAAACAAAAACACAACAGAGACAGAATGTCAGCGATACAAAACGGTGCTATTCGGCGGATAGACGACAACGAACAACTAACCCCGTCATCCGTCAGAATGCGCGCTTTTATCTATCCCCGTGTCCCCCAGAAATTTTCTTCAAACAGGGAAACTTCTGGAGTGGGGATGTCTCGCTTTCCTGTACGTGCCCGTTGGAGAAAGTTCGTGTCCTTGGACCGACCACCCGTGTTCTGGCGAAAGTCAAGGGTTGGCGGCCAAATGTGCACGCCAAGGAGAAACCCCGAACCTGGTCGCCAAATGTGCACCCCAGGTAGGAACAGACTTCCGGCGACTATGAGTGCGCTCGGGAAGAGCTTGGGCCTGGCGACCAAATGCGTCCAAGGTCCCAGCCCGCAGACGACGCTCCTACCTGGGTCCGATCAACCCTTCTCCAAGGGGTCTGCCACAAAAACAAAGCTCGTCCTCGAACATCGCAATTCGTGTGCCCATTTTCTGGTCTCGACGAGAGTCTTTTAAAAAAATTTGCAATTCTCGCGAAAGGAGAATCTAGGCTCAAAGCAAGAACGCAAAATGCAACAGAGACCGTGGCGAGCGCGCGTCCGAAAAGCGAAGCGTTCTTCTTGCGGCGAGACGAGCGACATCGATCAACGGATAGAGAACAGGCGAGGGATTGGTAAAACACGTCGGGCCCGATCAATTTCCATTAGCCTGATTTATTTTTCGGTGGAGGCGGATACACGCGTAGCTGGCCGAGTATCGGCGGGGGTGTGCGCGGGGTACGCAAACCGATTCGTAGCTGGTGTCCGGCCGGGACAACGGTTGTCGGTGGACGATGCCACAGCGCTGCACAGCGTTACAGCGCCGCAGGGACACGCGAATACGGTTCGGTGTACCACAGCAGCCGTGGCAGACAGGCGTGGAGAGGGTGAAAGGGCGCGAGAGACCGTATACGGGGTGAGGTACGAGCGTACCGTTCATGAAAGGCTAATGAAGACGTGTCGTTGGTCCGTGTTCCCAGAATCCCTTGGCTGCCACGCTTGGGTCAGCCTAACGACCCACCGGCACGGTGTACAGTCCTTTCGCAAGCTTAATTGCCGATTATCTCCGAGGATCTGATATCGATCGCGGAGGTCTGCCCTCGCCGGACGGCAGCGCGACTCCGCTTCGCTTCCGGCATGCTCGCCGTGCGTGCTACATCTCTCTCCCTCTCTCTCTCTCTCTTTCTTTCGTTATCTTTCACCCCCCTCCCCGAGCGCTCCAGACCCCCGCAGATGAAACACGCCGAGCGGACGCGGCGTGTTTAAGCGTCGCGCTCGGACTTTTGCGCGTACACCGCGATAACATCGAGATCGGCCGATAAGCGAGCGATAAAAGTCGCGAGGATCGTCGGGATAAACTAGCCAGCTGATTTATGGCGGACTCGCGAGCGCCGAGGGGGGTGAGCGCGACGCGCGATCTACAGGATCGCGGGATCGAGATGGACATCCGGAGAAACAGGGGAATCGGGACACTGTGGTACGCCGCGCAGCGGTCGGTAAGTAGGAAATCTGTTACAGAAAAACAAAATCATTTTAGAAATTGAAAATAGTTGTACACTTTGTTTCATTAATATATAATGCGCGTGTCTGACAAGTTTTTTTTTTGTCGATTGAATTTCTAACTAAGAAAATTCAAATGAAATTTCGCATTCTAGTGAAACTAGTAAATATTTAATACTGGGTACGAAGTAGCTTTCGCAGAGGACTTAGGAGGATTGACAATCCTAAATCCCGTTGCATTAGGGATACGAAATGTTCTCTAACAAACACCGTACCCTCGATAATGTATGTTTTATATTGTTAACCCTTCCACCGTTGAGTACTCCCCAATCCATTATTCAACAACGTATAAGAGGCCTAGCGAAAACCAAAGATTTCTCAAACATTTGCAAATGGCAGTGGATCAAAGAGTAGTATCTTCTAGTCGATAATTGTCCCCGGCCAGACCCGTGTTTCGGACAATTATCGAGTAGACACGGTACCTACTTCATCAGGGTTAACCGGTATACCGCGAGGATCCTCTTCGTCTGAGAATCCTCTCGAAATTGGAAAAGCCCGCAACCATAACGAGATTTTATCGACGGAAAACATAGTGCCACTAATCTACTTAGAAACAGGCTGGCCCTCGGCCGAAGATTCTCGTATCGCGACCGATCGAATGCACGACCGCGAGCAAACGGGGGAGAAACGCGATCGAGCGTGAAATTGCGCGGGGTCAATGATATTATGAAGTCGTAGTCCGGGCGACTACGTGTTCCCCGGGCAGAAATTATGAAATTCATAAATCCTCCTAATAAAACGGCCGTCGAGATCGATGGAGGAGCTATTCCCCGTAATATACATATATATATATCGGCGATACGGCGAGGAGCAAAATGATAATGCCGATAAATTACTCGGCCGAACTGGCCAGTGCATCGAATCGAGATCAATAGGTCGGCTGACGAAGCGCGGGCAACGTTATCCCGATTCAATTCCAGCCGGGGCTCGTAACGCCGTGTAACGATCTAATTTGTTACGTCAGTACTTGACAGAGTCGCGAAAACCCGTCATTCTTGCAGGTGCGCCTTAACGAGCGTTTGCGCGGGAGTACCGTGAAAATGCCGGCCCCAGGCGCACGTGCCCGTTGCGATCGCATGGAGTAGGATCTAACGGTGCGTTTAAGTCACCAGGGTCTAGTGCAGTTGGGCCCTAGATCCCAGGGACAAGATTAAACTCGGTAACTCTCTAAGGGTTTATAAAAATTGACATTGGCGTGATCACTGGTGGTCCACTCGAAGAATCTTGCAGATTTTGAGACCTTGATGACCCCTTTCGACCCTTCCTTAACCCTTTGAGCGCTGAGTTGCCAGACGTTAAGCGTGCGCCGTGGACCGCCCACTCCGTACGAAAAAGACTGCATTTTAATTGCAAGGTATATTGATTGTAACTAAAATAAATTATGTGGTGACCTCAAAAGCCTTAATAACCATTTATTTCATAACATGAACAATATAACAGTAGTAAATTGCACCTTTTAAATTTTAAAATTTAATAATTTTGTATTGTGTGGTCAATCTCAAAGCAGGGTTCAATGCACAAGCCAACGTTACATTTTTTGCATTCGTAACGCGAGTCAGATCTGCGATTATTTTTAGTGCAAACAGCGCATCTGCGTCGTGAAGAATGTTTTCTATTTTCATTAGTTACGCAGGAAGTAGCGTAACACATATGTGAGAACGCATATGTGGGTTCATAGCCAAAAACGAATGGTTGTGTGAGAACCCATATATGGGTTCATAGCGCTCAAAGGGTTAAAACCCCTGGGGGTACAAGCCATTTGTAATTTCAAGATCTTTGAATATTCCTTTTTGTATTCCCAGGACCTTCAAAATCCCGACCCTTTAAACACTCCTAACTTCCTTGGATTTGATTACTCTATGTATTCTCAATGACCTTGAGAGTACGTAGAACCCCTTTCCATATTTAGGAATTCACTAATATTGAATACTATTGCACAAGTATAATATAATTTAAAATTATTTGCTAAGACAAATTCACGGTCACACATCCCGCTTGGTACCGCGACGTCAGTCGTTTAATTTGGAATACCACCTGGTTAGTCGCATCTCGAAGTACTCACGAAGTGCCGCGACTATATTACGAATAACTTCCGTTATGAGCACCTTCGTTCTATGTCCTTAGATACTGTACACTCCCGCATCCCCTAAAATTCTGGTCCTTTGTGCGCTCGACACCTTTAAGATCTCAGCCCTTTCCAATTCTAAACACCTTGGAATCCTTCCGCACCTTACAATAACAGCCGGGAAATTCCGTGCCTTTGCACACCCCCTAAAACCCGCAGAATCCTTTGCATTCCGAAGACTTTTAAAATTCTGGCCCTTCGTACACCACCCGAGGCCCTTACGCATTTTCAATGATCTTGAAACACCGTCCTCAAATTTCTTTCGATTCACAAAACAGAGGACAAAATGGCCATTTCAGGGAAAGAAACAAATAAAGGACTGTCCTCTTAAATAAAGGACGCACGGTCCCCTTAAACATAGATCGAATTAATTAACACTAGGTTTACGGAGCATTAAAACTGAGTATTTTACATTACTTTATAAAAATAAGAAGAATGTGTCTATCCAAGTTTTCAGCCATTTTCAAAATAATATATACCTAAAGAAATAAATTTGTTGAATAATTCCACGTAGATGGATCTTCACAATCTCAATAATCATAAATTAAAAATATTAGAACCCGTCATTTTGACGGGTCCCGTAAACCTAGTGTTAAATACAAGATTACTAGAGCGATTCGTAGATTCATCGAACAACCGAGGCAAAGTAATCACCGGAGTAAAGGAACCTCGTCGATTCCGGCTAAGAAAAACAGGCGCCCGAATAAATCACTCAGAAACGTTTAAGCTGAAATCAATCGAGCCGATGGGATCTTTTTACAGGCCGGTCCGGGCGAGCGAATTTTCTTCCGCTCGGGCGTGTTAAAGTCCGAACGGTTCCCTCGAAAAACCCCGAAGTAGCAAAATCCCACGAAAACCCCGGGACGCGGGGCAATATACTCGACCACGATTTAACGTCTTCTCACGTTTCAATCAGTCAATTTGTAACCGTTCTAAGGGGCAGGGAATCGATCGGCCAGGAAAATTGGCTGGTCCGGAGAGCTTACTGGAAATACATACGTTCAACAATGGCCGGTCTACCAAACCAAGCTTCTTATCCAGCCCGATTATCGCCACTTCCGTAGAATCGAGGTGCTCTTAGCTGCCGAACGCTGCTGGTCACGATTCCACAACACGACCGGCTTCCATCGGTAGAATTACAAGCGCAACGGTGACCACCGGACTATCATAATCAACAATTCCAATCGAATCTTTCTAGTCTTCGTCTAGAAACTTCGAACTTGCGTTGTTACGTGCAGCGTCACAAAATCGATTAAAACGCGGATAAAATTGAACCAGTGCTTGCGAATCTATGTGCGAAAATAATATTCTCAAAACGACTTAAGGGTATGGCCACGGTAACGGGCCTAAAAACATCAATAAATTAAACAATTCTTTTTGCATATCTTAAGGCACTTAAAAAATCTTTTCTATATTTTTTTTTTGTGCAAAATGACGGCGCTAACGTTTACGGAACCTAATGAGTTTTTTTATATTTATATTTATTGTACGTCTGCATTAATTCTAATAACGTATTTTTATTAATGTCTACATCGACTTTTATATTAGTTACATGTGGTCCACATTTTTATGCGAGTTTTACTGAAACTTTGAGTGTGTTTCGTTTTCTGTAATAACGATAGTTTCACACTTTTGTAGGATGATAGCTGTGTCGGAAGATTAGTTTAAATCGTGAATCCATTTGTAAAATGGAATCCAATGGCCGGTGTCGTGCTTAAGAAATCCAACGCGACGGGAGTCAACTCCCTGACGTTCTGTATCAACCAGCAGAACATTTAATCCCTAAGAAGAAGGATCACCGAGGCGAAATAGAAAAACTGAAGGCAGAGAGCAAGAGGTCAGCGTTATATTTCAATTTAACGAGACAGAGGAAGATGAAATAAGGAAGAGGACGGCGGATCCGGTGAAATGAAACGTTAAAAGGAAGGTCCGCCATCGGCCTCTATGACTTACTGCAACTCCCAGGTGACGCCTCGCCCGTTTGCGTTGCGTTTTCATTACTTCTAACACCGAGGAGACGCCGGCGCTATTTATTCGATCCTTTCACGATCTGAGAAAATTATAAATCACAGTCGGAACCGTAAATACATCGTAAACGTGTCTTCCATTAAATCATTACAGAACTGTTCATTAAATCAAGTAAATTTCTTTCTTGTCTTATTTGAATCGCTGTGTTACGCGAAGAATTTGCTGAATGGTGTAACGTGATCAGTAGACTAGATCCTTGTGCGAAATAAATGTCGTGTGCATCGGTTACAAGATGCAAGAGAGCCCAACAGAAATTTATTTCTCTCGTTAATAATAATAATTCCTCAATTGTTTTCAATTTTACCGTTCTATTTTTGTCATCAATTGAGGATAGATGAATTGTGACCCTGAGGGGAACAAAATAAAGTACTACTACTGCTTCCCTATCCTGTATTGCAAAATTCTATTTCATTATAAATGCATCTCAACAGCAGCTTAAAATTTCAACGGAATTGGAATATTAGTTATTGCTACCGAACAATCGGTTAAAAATTCAATGGTGAGGCTTTGAATTAAAGGAAAAAGGCAAAATGTCGATAATTTCGTGTAAGCAATAATTTACTAGAAACTACTCATACGTATAATTCCATTCGCAGGGCGGATTTAAGTTAAAATTTTTATTAACCGGAAAATGGTTATTATACGGCTGGAGTGCGGACGAAATCGAAGGCCCCTCGGTGAAATGGAATTGTGAAATTCGCGACTCTCTGCAACGAATCCGGAAGCACGTTCAATTCAAGCTATGAACGAAATAACGACCGAGCGAGGAGACGTCTCTAAACTTGAACAAAATAAGTAGCTCCCATCCGGAGAACTCTTTTTTTTTTCTTTTTTTGTTTCTATCGCGATCGTTCTTCCCATCTGTTCCGTCGAAAATCCTCTCCCCGAAAGGATTTCACGGAAATGAATTCCGCGGGCAAGTCGACGAGAAGAGGGAAACATATCTAACCGTGACGGGGACCAGTCGATTCGCAACGAAACAGACCGAAGAAAAAAGTTGACGGAACTTGACGGTAATACGGATTGTCGGAGTGCCGAGATTTCTCGTGGGACTTGAACGATATGCAAGAATATCGGTCATCAGCAGCCCCGCCGCGTCTGGCTCCCCGCATTAGCGACGTTCGAAGCCCGGAGGAACGAGAAAATCATTTCGAACCACTCCGGAGAATATTTAGCAACCGTGAGACCGGACTCCGAATGTTTATGCACTGTTCTGTCGTCAATTAATTTATTTGCCGTCTAGTCAAAAAAATATAGAAACAGAAATAAATTGACGAACATGTAAATTCCGTTTTTGGTTAAGACATTCTCGAGATACAGTAGCGGACAGAAATTTAAGACGATGATACGCGATTTCGATTATACGCGTAATATACAAGTACTGTCTTTCTATTCTGTTTGATATTTCAAAGTAAGACAGGTATATGTTTCATCTCCTTCATCTCAATGTTGTGATCGTCAAATGTAAACAATGTAGAAGTTTCAGTCGTTTGTTTCTACTGAACGTTTGTGCGCAGCGGACATTAGTTTAAGACGATCTGTCTAACAAGCAACATCTATTATGTTCTTTCTATAATTTGCTATATAAATTTTGAAATCGGAGTCTGGCATACCTTTCGTTGGTTGAAGTTTATATACAGTGGAGAAAAGTATGGGTAAGTCTCGGAGTTTGCTACCAAACGAAAGAGAGCAAATTGTAAGACTGCGAAAAGAAAAAATGACATTTTCCAAAATAGCAAGTCTTGTAAATAAATCAGAAACGGCTTGTAAGCAAGCGTGGTACACATTTTTAAAGACTGGTTAATATTCTGATCGATCAAGAAGCGGAAGACCTCGGAAAACAACTGCGAAACTGGATCGTCGGATTCACCGCTTATGCGAAAAGGACCGCTTTCGTTCTGCAAGTGTTATTGCAGTTGAAATAAACACGAACAGTGACACAAACATTAGTGCTAGAACTGTTAGAAGACGTTTGGAAAACTTCCATTTAAGAGGACGAAGACCCCGGAAGAAACCAATGCTCAGTTCCAAAAATCGGAAAATGCGACTTGCATTTGCTAAAGCTCACGAACATTGGACGAGTCAAGATTGGCAAAAAATACTATTTTCAGACGAATCAAAATTTAATCGTGTTGCTTCTGATGGGTTACAATATGTAAGACGCCGAATTGGTGAAGATTTGAAACCACAATGCGTTTTACCCACAATTAAACACGGGGGTGGTAGCGTTATGGTGTGGGCGTGTTTCTCTCGCAACGGCCCTGGACCAATACGTCGTATAGATGGAATTATGGACCGTTTCCAGTATATAGACGTGTTGAAGAATATCATGTTACCATATGCACACAATAATATGACTCATAGTTTCATATTCCAACAGGATAATGATCCAAAACACACAGCCCGAGCTGTGAAAAATTTTTTTCGTGAAGAAAATATTAACGTACTACCGTGGCCTTCGCAGTCACCAGACTTAAATCCAATTGAAAACTTATAGAATATAGTAAAGAAAAGTGTGGCAAATTATAAACCAAAAAATCTTAATGAACTTTACTCTATAATACAAACAGCTTGGAATACCATTCCTGTTGAAAAATGTCAAAAATTAGTATATTCGATGCCGAAAAGATGTGCCGAGGTGATAAAAAATAATGGATTTTGGACAAATTATAAAAATAAAACAAATATTTCACACATTTTTCGAATGAAATGTTTCCTTTATACATAGTCTTAAACTTTTGACCATGAAAATATAATATAGATTTGTTTTTCTTTTGCATATTATTACTATTATGCTCAGAAACAATAAAAATTTTTGTTGTCAATATATAAACAAACTATTCATCTGTTACCACCAAAATAAAACCACTGTATTTATGTTTTTCATGTCAATTGAATTATTACTTCCTTCTTTTCTTTTCGTCTTAAACTTTTGTCCGCTACTGTATATTTGCTTGAAGAGTTGCAGTCTGAAATTGAAATGTCAAAGTTGAAATGACTGGCTTCTGTAGGAATTGAATAGGACCTTGAATAAGTTCTCGCTGTTTCTTCAAAAATGGCAGTAGCAGTACCCCGTTCGTGGAATTTCGAATGGTAACACACATGCAAGGCAGTAGTGTATCTAACCTTAAATTTCAGTGTATGGTAGTTCACTTTAGTGTAAACAAAGTAATTTTTTCTTAGTTCTGAAAATGTCTACTTTTGTGCCAAATAAAGTGTATTTGCTTTGTCGGATACGACATGCAGAGACTGGTTTCGACGCTTCAAAAATAATGATTTTGAACTTGAGGATAAAGAACGTCCTGGCGCACCGAAAAAATTTGAAGACGAAAAGTTGGAGGAATTACTCGATCAAGACCGATGTCAGACGCTAGCAGAACTTGGAAAAACATTACAAGTAGATGAGTCAACTGTTTCATAACGTTTAAAAGTTCTAGGAATGATCCAGAAGCAAGGACATTGGGTAAAAGCTTTTATTTTGTAAAAGAAACAGCGAGAACTTATTCAAGGTCCTAATATTAATGGTATAAAATGTGGGCACAGTAATGAAATGCCAGTAAGAGAAACAAAATTTTCTAGGTCGATCGTGGGAAATGAAAATTAGACGACAATCTATTCATTTGAATAATTTCGATATAAGGACGTGCCCAAATTTTGCTAACGTCTTGCACCGTGCGCATTGCCGATTTATATGCGTCCACGAACAAAGCGTTCCCATTTTCCTTCGAAAAACACGGATAGCTACATTTTTCCGCGAAATCGCGCAAAACAGGCATTTTTCCGGCAAACACAATCGAATTCCAGCCTCGTTATTGTTTTCCCCCGGAGTTCACGCGAGGATCGCGAGGAGCCAGGGCAGACAGAGAAAAAGTCGCTCGGTATCGCTTCGACGTTAAAGAAGCGTGCTCCCATAGCTTAATCCGGCGCAATCATCGCGAAGAATAGTGAACCGCGGGAAGGGGGGTGGTGGGAGGGAGTGGAGTCGAAACAATATGGAGCGGCGTTCGCCACGAAAAGTAATTAATCTGATTCGCGGGAGCTTTCGAGAGGCAGAGCGCAGCTGCATGTTGCGTGAGAAAACGCGCAGGATGGGATTCAACCGGCGGCGGACTTGCGTGCGGTTTTTGCGGCGTTTTGGTGCCGGCTGTGTGCGCACACGGGTGCAGCACGCTGCACCGACGATGCACCGGCCTCGACGTAGATCCCGACCGGGATATTATACCGCGAAAGAAACTCTGACTTGGAAAAGAGATTTCACCGGGACGACGCACAGTGGTCCCAAAGCCGGAAAACCTGGCCAAAACCTAAAATATCAACTTTCAGCTAGGTAAGTTTTAAGTATGGGGTTGGTTACTCTAAGAGTGTTTCTAAGTGGGGGTAAACAGCAAAAAGGTCGTTTTTTTTTATACCTGACCAACAGTCACAGTCCGAACTTCGAGTTCATTAGACCATACCTTTTTAAGCTTGTGAAGCACATTGCGAATTTCAAGTGCACAGTGTACAAATTGCGTTGAAACGTTTCGATTTTAATTGTGCATTATGGATGCTGTTCGTGGAGGTAAGTTGCATAGGTTTTAGTGCCAAATGTTTATTGTTAACTGATAACTGTGTATGCAAAGAAAGAGTAAAAGTGAAGGCATCAATTTTTACGATTTAGAGTAAAAGTTGCAAGTCTCGCCAGGTCTAGCTCTAAAACTTGTTGGAGCTTCTACTACATAGTATTATCTTGCAATTCTAAACAAAATTAGCTGCCCCTAGGTGCCCCTGCGGTCCTAGCACTGTTTTTTGTAACGTGGAGTAGGTATTTTATGTGCTATCCTTGCATTTCTTGTCAAACTGTGAGAGATATGCACTAAGTCTTTCTGTACAATTTAAACAGATTTTTAATAGAATGTCAGTTTTTTTTATAAAGAATCATATATCCGACATTTTTTTATATTTTTCAAACACGAACGCAGTTTTTATATCGGCTGTTCATTTGAAAACTTTGCAGCCGAATATCTCGAAAAGTATAAAATATATTTAAAAAGTGTAAAACACGTGTCCAAGGCAGTATCAGTTTTTTATTTGGATGGCGTTTTCAAGGTCATTTGAAGGTCAACTTTATTTTTTCAAATGGAAACCTATATTTTTTATTATGGGATCTTATTGTACGTAAAAAGACAAGCAATTCTTCAATTCTTTCTTTTTTGGGAACTATGAAGTGCGAATATAGTACCTACTTTATACAATACAAAGGGTAGAGACAGCGAATTTTCTAATTTCAAGCTCAGATTCGTGATCTGCGACCCCAAAAACGGCCTAACACCAATTTTCAAGCAGAAGTAATAATTTTTTAATAAGTTGTGAGGTTTTGACCACGTTTTGGCGATTTGGGACCACTGTGCGACGCGACGGCCCGCGAATTAGTGGAACGGGACCGACGGAGGAAAACAGAAGCGCTGGATCGCAAAAAGAACTGCACCCCCGGGAAAAAACGAGAGGGTGACGAGCAACCGCGTCGTGTATCCCCGGATGAATAAATAAAACCTGCTCGGAATCCTCGAGAGTTCTAGGCGATTCTAGTAGACCGGCTGCAAAATGCGAACAAATTAATCGTTGTCGTCTCCGACGCTGAATCCGTCTTTCTAGATCGCTGGATTTTTCTTGCAAGCCTTCCAACGTGACAAATACCTCTTTCGGAAAATTATGCCTCCAACCAGCTTGTCTCTATAAAGCGTCTTTATAATTTGAATAATTATACAGCAGAAAATTTGAAACCGATATTGGTAGAATCAGTATTAAAACCAGAGTTTGAGCACAAAGATGTCGGACTACTGTTTCGATACAAATAATTTCTCCATAAAAATTAGAAAATTGCATCATTAGAATTTTCTTTCCTTGAATCTATTCCAAAATATGTAATCCAGAAACTATACTAATTAAGAAACACTCCATTAGATTAAATTAATGTTTAAGATGCTTGAAAGAAACTATTCTTCCCTTCGTGGATGATTCTGGTAAATTGAAGGTAAAATGACGCTCCAGTAAATTCCATTAAAGTTTGTGTTCCACGAGGACCCTAAACTTTGAAGCTTGTAACTGCATAAAATATCGCGGAAATCGTAAACAGTAAAACAATGCAACGTAACATAATTTTCGACTTACTCTGTGCGCCTGACGAGATAAAACTCGTTTTAATCCGTATTTCCTGAATTATTACCACCTACACGGCATAAGTTTGCACGACCCTCCGCAGTCGACAAACAACAATCAGTGACGCGAATTGCGAGCATATATCCCGAACAGCCACGAGATGAACCGTGAAGGAAATCCGAGAGGCGAGTCCCCGAAAACCAATTGAGATGCAAAGAGACTCTCCGCGCTTAAAATCCAAGCAGACCGGAAAGGACAGAGGTATAAAAAAGTGAAAAGGTACAAGAACATAAAACGAGAAACGAGAGGAAGCGCAGGGGCTCGAAGCGACGAGGAAAAACGAAGACTCGGGGGAGCGAAGGCAAAGGGTGGAAGAGAAAAAGAACGGCGAGAAGCGAAGAGAACCGGGAAAGAGAGAAAGGGTTGGTACGAGGATAAAAACGATACGGGGGAGGGGGGAGGGATTATTGTACATTATACAGAAAGCGTGTACGTACGTCGGGTTCGAGGGAAGAAGGGACGGCTTGCGGAAAACGTTCCGGAGGAGGACACCTCGAAGTGTCAGCCCTCGGGAAGGAAATAAAATCTTTTTCAACGTGGAAGCGCCGGTAGACTATGGAATCAGTCGTGTATACCGACGCGCTTCGTTCATTTAATTAAACCTGACGGCAGACAACTTTTTATTCTGGTTCGGCAACGTCGGAGGGTGACATCGAGCAACTTCCGGTCGAATAAATAAGCTTACTCAAAATGCCCGCAATACTAACCGCGGCTTTGCAGATTGCTAGCCATCTGTGGTAATCGAGCGAAAAAACTTGTGTAAAAGATAAGAAAGTGCCGCAGAAGAATTTTTATTGAAATCGTTTGATTGCGCGTTCGAGGGCGAATTCGCCGACCAGCGTCTTTTTCGGTCTCCATTTAAAAACACGACGAAATCGAAGATTCAAATTTGAGATATTTGAATTCAGAGTTGGAATATCGAAGGAGGCGATGCCGGTTGAATCGGAATTTCGCTGAACGACGCTGCAAAATCCAAAGATGAAAGAATCGCGTCTGATTTCGCCGAATCGAAGTTCTCGCGTCCCGCGAAAGATGCGCTTCTCGTTTTTCGCGTTCGCAACCCCCGAGGCGTCAAAAACGACGAGCGCGTCGAAACTACTTCGCAAGTAGTTCCTCGCGTGACTATACCGCACCAGTCGGAAACCGGTTGCACAGACGACTCGCATCTGCGGCTAGATATCCCATTGTCGCGGCCGCCCCGCCGGTTGACCTCCTCCACTTTGTCGGTTCACAGGGAAATTATGTTAAACCGAGAATGAAAACGTACCACGAATACCTCCGGGGCCGACTTCAATCGGAACTGTTCACGGTTCGCGGCGCAAACACTCCTATTCACAACTTCTTGCAACCTTTCCTTACTTCCAGATCGTTTCTACTCATACTTCCACCCGGCATCTTGAACTTCCCCAACTTTTTGCCCCGCTCCGCTGTTGCTCAATGGTTCCGCGCGCGCGCTC
The DNA here is from genome assembly GCF_050948215.1 of Halictus rubicundus. NCBI lineage: Eukaryota > Metazoa > Arthropoda > Insecta > Hymenoptera > Halictidae > Halictus > Halictus rubicundus. Next base: position 3,677,991 of record NC_135155.1, read on the forward strand.
GTTTCTTTCGTACAATTTACTTCGGGCTTCATTCAGTTTCTTCCGCTAATTTATGGAACTTGTAGGAAAGTTGCGGAATTAACGCTCCGACTTCCGACCCAACAGCCTCAAAAATTCCGTGGGATCAAAGTGCTCTTTCAACCTTCTTCTTCTTCCGCATTGCGGGTTCAAAACAAATTTGGTACACTTTTAATTCATTCCTAAATCTGGAGAAATATTTCCGTCTGTTATTTCTAGCGCGCTGTGTTGAGAAGTGTCTGTACTGACAGCTGGAAAATAATTTGAAAATTTTTTACAACAAACACAGTGCACACATCAATTTTAAACTTTATCGCTAGATGTAGAAATCTTTGCAAAACATGGGAAAATTTGTTGTGTGCAGAAATAGTGATTGTGCCGAAAGTTATATTGCGGATTCAAAACAAATTTGGTACACTTTTAGTTCATTCCTAAATCTGAAGAAATAATTCCTTCCATAATTTCTAGCGCTCTGTGTTGAGAAGTGTCTGTACTGACAGCTGGAAAATAATTCGAAAATTTTTAACAATGAACACAGTGTACACACAAATTTCAAACTTTATCGCTAGATGTAGAAATCTGTACAGAAAATGGCAAAGTTTGTTGTGTGCAGAAATAGCGATTGCGCCGAAAGTTATATTGCGGATTCAAAACAAATTTGGTACACTTTTAATTCATTCCTAAATCTGGAGAAATATTTCCGTCTGTTATTTCTAGCGCGCTGTGTTGAGAAGTGTCTGTACTGACAGCTGGAAAATAATTCGAAAATTTGTTACAACAAACACAGTGCACACATCAATTTTAAACTTTACCGCTAGATGTAGAAATCTTTACAGAAAATGGCAAAGTTTGTTGTGCGCAGAAATAGCGATTGTGCCGAAAGTTATATTGCGGATTCAAAACAAATTTGCTACACTTTTAATTCATTCCTAAATCTGAAGAAATAATTCCTTCCATAATTTCTAGCGCTCTGTGTTGAGAAGTGTCTGTACTGACAGCTGGAAAATAATTTGAGAATTTTTTACAACAAACACAGTGCACACATCAATGTTAAACTTTATCGCTAGATGTAGAAATCTTTGCAAAACATGGCAAAGTTTGTTGTGCACAGAAATAGCGATTGTGCCGAAAGGTATGGGTGGTTCAACCAGAACGTAGTTATCTGAAATGCAATAATTAGAAAAGAATTGAAAATAATGGAGAATGAAAAGATCGGAAACATCTGAGTTAGGTGCTTTCTGATCAGCCTAGTATATCGGAAGGCTATATCCAGACAGAAGGTACAAAAAGAAAATGAAATTCTACCGAATTGTATCACTTTTAAATGAATATCTGAACTTATGAAATTGCATAAATGGTTACTTCGTCCCACGGAGCAAAAGCTACAGGCATATGCGTTATGCTGTTCAGCAGAAAGTTTTCTGCCGTAGGATCTTTTTCTCTCTCATTTTATCAGCATCGAGCTACATCGACCCGGAAACTTCTTCGGCAGCGGGCATTCTTCGCGAACGGAAGTTCGGCGTGGCGAAGTTGCTCATCGCCGAAAAACCGACAACAGGAAGAAAATAAAAAACGGAGCAGGTGAAAACGGAGGAACTGAGAGGCGCGCAAGTGATAGCCGACGAGAGCCGGCGTAAAACCGAGGGCGCCACTTGTTCCGAGTAGACAGGGAGCTGCGAACTTGCAGAATTTCCCGGAACAAGTTCCCGTGCGCTCTTGTACCAATTAAAACGTGGGAAATTAAACTAATTAAAAATGCCTGACCAACTACGAGCGGCTTTAGACTTCCACGGACGTCATCTTGCCTCGTAATGCCGAGCGGGGCTTTAACTCTCGGTTTCGGCGCCGTTCGAAACCACTGCTCTCGAAACTACCGCTAACAATAACTTTTTAATCACGCGGCGCTCTTGCGGAACGCGTTCACTCGAGGTAACCAATTTTGAGGACGCGAGAACACTCGGGAAATGTTAGCGACACCGACCACCGGTACCGCAAGGAACTTTTTTCGACACAAACTGTAGTCCTTTTTGTTTTATTGAGTGTTTAAGGCGATATGGGTTTACTTGTTTATAATAGGTGTTATAATCCGATATCATAATATCCGAAAAATACATAATTGCTTTACAAACATTGAAAGTGACCTTCATATGCCTTCTGATCCTCCATTTACCAAAAAAAATCATTAACATAGAATTTTGCCCGCCTGTAAACTAAGGTGCAGTGGGGTAAATCCGTACACGGGGCAAATCCGCACTAGGCCCTTACTTATTCGAATATACGTTGCATTGTACCAACTGTAAGGTAGAAATCTTCCTTTGGTTGGTATTCAATGATCAACATAGATAGCTGCCATGTTTTCTGCGATTCCCGCGTTTAACTCGTTCGACAAAGTGCATGGTGTTTCCAGGTGCAGAGCAAAGATTGAATAAAACGAGAATAAAACGATAATAAAACGATAATTATCAAACGATAATAAAACGATAATAAAACGATTATAAAACGATAATTTAAGCAATAGTTTACAAATCTATGTGTTTATCTTCGATAGGCACAACGTATAGTCAGGTAAGCTTCCTTTGTAGTAATAAAATATATCAGTTCTTTTATATTTTTTGATAAAATAATAGTCTAACCTCACTCAGGAAATATTTGAGTACGGGGCAAATTCGGACTATCCATCGGCGCAAAACCGCACTATAGTACGAATTTACCCAATGTTACGTTTTAATTCTTACTTACTCAACTGTTTCATTAAATTCCCTTCTTGGTAGGCATTTAATTTTGAATTTTTTAGACTGATAATACTTTTGCAACCCCACGATGATCCGAAATTATGTAAAGAAAACAACACCGCACTATACAAAGGAAATGTTGGTTGAAGCATTGGCAGAAATTAAAGCTGGCCGAATGACTGTTTATAGAGCTGGTAAGCACTATAAAATACCAAAAATACAATTAGTGACCGAATCCGAGAAAAAAGTGGACAAAAAAGTGAATCCCGAGGAAGAAACACCGTACTTTCACGTGAAAATGAAAAACGTCTTTCCGATGGACTGTTAACCTCGGATAATATAATAATTAAAATTTGAATAATTCCGCTTTTGCCCCATAATATAAGGAAATAAGATTCAATAATTTTTAAACAGGTAGGTGCAGTTTTGCCCCAGTTCCGGACAAGTCCGCCCTATCAGCACTGTTTTTACTTTATTAAGAAAATCATAAGTTTCAGAAGACATTTTTAATCCAAATCAATGCAACCTAAAGAATAAACCACGCGCTAAATAAAAACACTAAGATTATTAGGTTTTAGTGGAATAGATAAAAAATGCATCAGTTTAAAGTAAACTTTACAATTTCTGAGTCGGTTTTACCCCACTCCACCTTATATCATTTTTGTTTGAAACATTTTTCAAGATCGTTAGTCATTTCAGAGATGTTCGTGGGGATCGTTTCAAGTGGCACACCCTGTGTATAAGTGACACTTCGGTCCCGAAGTTTGCGCGTGTATCGAAGCGTTATAGTAATTTTAGAAAACGCGGGGCCGGTACGAGATGAAATATGGTCTCGGAAAGTTGACTGTTGGTATACAGGCCGTACAAGATTCCTGATCGGCAGAAAGCCGGCAGAAACATTGCTGGTTAATGACGAACGAGGAAAAACCAGAGGAACGAGAGTCACCGGCGGCCTCGAATGAAATATCTGTAACCTCTTAGCGGTACAGAGGCTTTGGGAGCGACATTGGCCGCCGTGCGACTTCGCGAACGATCGCGGGATTAAAGGCGTACCGACCGGAACTCGTTGCGACCTCGTCGATTTCTTGCCTACGGTATGACCTTCTTCGGCTGGGAAATTACACCCCTGGATTATGACGTTGCCGACGACAACGTGCCGGTCGATCCTGCGGAACGTCAACGGTGAAAGTCTGGGAGACCGAAGTTCCCGTTTTAATTCACTCGTCGGCTACCCGTTAGAGCTAGACGTTACGCACACAGGCTCGAACGTTGCGGATCTTCCGCGGCCGTACCGGCAGTTATTAAAAGAAAACTGTAAAAGGATCGGCTTCTTTTTTTTTTTCCTTTTTGCTTCAACGAGATAATTAAATTTCACTTCGTTAGAACGTAATTTCTAGACGAGCATTCAATTTATTCAACAGGATAACCTGGTCTAATGAAGCCTCTCGCTCTCGATTTGCATACTAGATTGCACCGGGAATAATAAAAGTTCAAGAAATCGTTGCAGCTTCTGCTATCGAAATCATAGGAGATTCGAACGGTCATCACGATCAAGATTCTACACAGTCGAGATTTGATCAGACAGATTGCACGAACGGTTCACTATACGTAATTGTTTCTCGAGGTGCGTGCTCGAGGTTGAGATCAATTTTGATTCGTCAGTTTTTCCTTAGATTAGATTAGTTCCTGAAATTTTTCTGTGGTCCACAAGTTCAGTTGTCAGCGTCATACATTTGCTTTAATTACAATTCTATGGAGCTTTCATCTTTTCTTTCGATCGGCAGAGTAATCACGGAGAAAATTCAGGTTGAACGTTTTAATAAATGTTGCGAAAATCCTGATACATAGCAACCACCGAGTTACATAAGGTGCAGTGGGGTAAATCTGTACACGGGGCAAATGCACACTAGGCCCTTATTTATTCGAATAAACGTTGCATTGTACCAATTGTAAGGTAGAAATCACAATTGCATGAACTGGGTTTGTGGAAACTGCAACAAAGGATAAAAAAGAACAATACGAATGCGAGAGATGTCTTGACGATGATTGAATAAAAATTTGAATTTTTATTTTTATGTTATTTTATTACTAATAATAATTCCGTTTTTGCCCCATAATATAAGGAAATAAGATTCAATAATTTTTAAACAGGTAGGTGCAGTTTTGCCCCAGTTCCGGGGAAGTCCGCCCTAGCAGTACTGTTTTTAATTTATTAAGAAAATCATAAGCTTCAGAAGATATTTTTAATCCAAATTAATGCAACTTAAAGAATAAACCACGCGCTAAATAAAAACACTAAGATTATTAGGTTTTAGTGGAATAGATAGAAAATACATCAGTTTAAAGTAAACTTTACAATTTCTGAGTCGGTTTTACCCCACTCCACCTTATTAGGAAAATTTTTTCCGACTTTATGGTTGACGATCCTAGTTGTAGGAATTTGAAAACGCATATGATGCAAATTGTGTCTTCCAATCACGAGGGTATTCTTTCTCTCGGCAGAAAAGTGAAGAACATCTTTCTCAAAATGACTAGAACTGTAGAATTCTTCCCGATGCTTAACCTTTTAGGAGCGACACGATTAGATAGGATACATTTTCGTCTATTATTGCTGACTTTCTAAAATTTAAAAACGGTTCTAAGAAGTACGAAGAAGCAATGGTAGCATCCGTAACATACACGAGGTTGATGGTGCAGAAAGAAGCCCAGAACCAGCGTCATTCCCGAAGGGTTAAATCTATAGAAAATTTCTTCTGATTCAGTTCGACTCTGGGAGACAAGATTCGCGGAGAATGATAAAAAGTCACGGTACATAGAAGGCGGGCATGTTCCGTCGCATTAAATGCACGCAGCGGCACGGTGCACAATAGTCGATCAGCGGCGGCAATGCGACGTCGTTGCACACGGTGCATCCTCCTCGAGTGCACGGATGCACGGATGCGAGCGAGCCGGAGATCTTCGAATCTGGTCGGCGACCGCGAAAGGCAGAGGGGAAGCTTTCGTTTACGAGGCGTGAAGTCGATACGATCTGCCTGCGGCTCGTTTCCATCGGATCCGGGCGAGCCAGCCAGCCAGCCACCGTCGCCGTGTTTCCTCTCTTCCTTTTCCCTTTTCCCTTTTTGCCTCGCCCTTCGCCTTTCCCGCGTTTGGCCTGATTCGAAAACGAGCAAAAAAGAGGAGAAACCGGGCCAGACAGGGCCACGGCATCCAAGATCACGGTGCGGGTCGTTAGAAAACCAAGGAACGGCTGCATTTGTTTTTCCGGGAGGATCCTCTTTGTCCGATTGAAAACGGAAGCTCTGATTCCGAAGGGGGAGGACGTACACGCATGAAACGGCAAGGTAAATACGGCGAACGCGACGAAAGGGATTTCTGTACCTATTAAAATTCAATTTGCCGACCGAAGAAATTCGAACGTTGCCCCGTGTCTACGTTTGTCGATTTCATTTGCCGCTGGCCCGTTGCTTGCTCGACACACATCAAACTTTCACGGGGCTGAAAACCCCGCTTTTCTTGTGGCAGACTCGAACACACAATCGCCGTGGACACGAACCACTTTTTCCTGTTGGATCTTCCACTCAAGGAAATTGTGTGCACCGCGATTAGGCTGCAAACCTTTGCGTGCTTGCAGCTAGTGTTCGGCAATTTCCATTGTGATCGATAAAGTCTAAAATTTTTTATTGTTATAATTTTGCAATTTTTGGACTAATTAAGACAGCCAGTTTTGACAGACTTGACAGAATGCAATCGACTTTATCTTATTAAAGTTTTACAGGTAAAATTGATAGGAAATGTTGTGTTTTTAGATAACAAAACGATTGCTGCTTCCCAGATGGATTGACTAACAATTAACAGGATTCTCTGAATGATAAACCCTGTATTGACAAAACTTACATTTTTAAAATATTTTCGAAAACACTTGGTCTTAAAAGTGTAAGACATTTCTTAAGAAAGTGTGACAGCAATAAAAAAAGTAAGGTATACTTTACTTCCTCGCTTTGTGATTTATTTCGTGCCCAGTCTCGCAAGATTTATATTCTTCATAATTTCTCAGCAGGAGACAGGCTGTGTTGCCGGTACGTGTATACTCGCTATAAAAATTCATAAGCGTAAAATATAATCTTCAAATTGAAGAATATCCGTGTTCCGTTCATTAGAATCCGTTAAAGAGCGAACAGAGAAGACCGAGATTTAATAAGTCGACTTTAAAGTAACAAACTGAAAGGAGTTTGGAGCAACATCGAGCAAACAACAAAATTGCGAATAGTGTAAAGCATTTCAGCGTCATGGTGCTCGGGCGACGACCGAACCGTTTGTCACTGACAATTTAACGGCGAAAGACAATAACGCTCGGGCTACAAAGTGAAGTGAAACTTATGGGGAGCAGGGCAGGTTTCGGAAAGTCTGTTGATGTATAAAGGACCCCATTTCCCCGGTGTCCGGACTAATTGCCGGCGTAATTAGCGAATCTCGTCCATGAAATTTGCGGAGTAAATGTCAATCTAGGAAACAGCCGTGTATTTACGGCACCGTGTCCGATGTTTAGACACGGGAGCGCGGCTATAGCGATTTAACGTCACGGGGAAACTGTTTGTTGAGTTGCCAATGAGCTGCATGCATCACCGGAAGCTTAAAACTACGGGACTCGCCATCGTGTTTTCGGGGTTAGATAGTCATTTGCTGAACAGCGATCTTTGAAACGTGTGCAAATAACCCTTATCAATATTAATATTAACCCTTAGCACTCGAGTGGTGGCTCTGAAGCACCGCTAGAAATTGTTGCGGCAATATTTCAAGGAAATTACAAAAAATATTACAAAATATTTGTTACATTACAAAATTTGTATTCAATAGAGTACTAAACATTTAAATATTATATGCGGAAATCGAATCAGTTTCGTATGAATAAAACGAAAATATTCGAAGACGGAAGAAAAATTTAGTTTTAGAATGAAAATAGCGCCTATAGTGCAGAGGGTTAACAGATACCACGAACGAATCACACTTTCATATGGTTTTTCGGAAACGTCGAGCGTGGCATATTGCACCGAGCCGTTGTGCTGCCAGCGATCGCAGTCGGCAAACGCTCGTTTTCTGCAAAATATTTTTCGCTAAGACGATATTTACGAAGGTACAATAGACCTTCCGGAAATCCGTGGATGAACGAGCTCGAGCGGGAACACGTATACGGCCGTGCGTCGTCATAAATACGCGGGGAACTACCGTGCATGCACCGGTGTGTTTCCGTATGCGGATATTCCGTGTGTGTACACGGAATACGCATCAGCGACGGCGGCGGAGCTCTCCTACACGTATAATCCGCAAGGTCTGAGCGCGCTACATCTGCATAAACGGGACAGTGTACATATGCGTCCGTGACTGCGTTTCAGTTTCGTCGCACCGACCATTTCATTTACGGCGACGCGTTTCATGAGAACCCTAAGCAAACAGCGGAGGGTGTCCGCGGCCCATAAGGCGGCGGCTACGAGGCTGTGAGATCCCTTACTAATCTTCGCGAAATAACTTTATTCGCGGTAACAACTAACACCGTACGGCAGACTGTACAAACGGCGAGAGAACAATCTCGGAGAACTTTGGTTGGTCGCTATGACGTGCGGTTCGAATGCCATAATTAGCTGGACAAGGTTCATCCTCCAGCTACCAAACACTAGACTAGACAGCGGAAATTTTCCACCTGAATTGCAACAAACTAGAGCGAAACAGAAATTTAATTTCTTTCTTGTTCAACACGTTGACTGCCATGTCACCCATATGTGAATTTTTACGTTAATATATTCATTGTACCAAATTTAGTTAGGATCTGTAAAATGCAAGAAAGTTGGAGGACTACTCAATATCGTACATTTAATCTTTTTCCATTTTTATTTCATTAAATAACTTACTTTGATTTTATGGAAGTTTTGAGGTTTCTAGTTTGGCAGTCAAAGTGTTAATAGGTTGGAAATAATATAACAGTTTTTATTGTTCTAAATTACGCCTACTTATTATTGTCATAAATGCATGAAACCAGCTATTAGACAATAATGACCATATATCAAAACTTTTACACTGAAAAATGTTAGTGAACTGGCACTTGTTAGTCCTCATAATCGATAGAAATATCTCGCAAATTTATTGAAAAGCACGACTCCAGGTTTTCGATAGATTTTAATGCTGGTAACCCTCGAGCTTATCTCCTGCTTGTGGCTCACGGCTACAAAAGAGATTAAAGAATCCGCGCGATCACTATGTGAACGCGACAGAAGTTACGAGGCAAGAAGAGACGTGGTTAAGCAGCTTTTAACGAGATATTTAATTCCACCTCGGGGATGAAATGTCTAGGCAGTGTATGAGCGAGAACCCGAGCAGAGGGGACCTTTTCTCGGGGCGGAAGATAACCGCGGAAAAATGCAACGCGCCGCGTCTTGAGTTTCGACGGGGCAAGAAATCCCTTCGGGTACAGAAGTTTCCGGGTAACATCCTCGGAATGATTTTACTCTGTGAAATTGTAAAGTGTCCGGTATCACAATGTCGTAACAAGGCGCGGTTCGCGCGATGCATGAAGCACTGAGATAGCGCAGCGCCAGCCTCGGGGAACGATCGAGAAAGACTACGTTGAAACGCGATTTTTCCGATATGCGCACAGGTTTTTACGGCGAGTACAATTCCGACAGACGTCGATCGGATGTCAGGTTAGATGTCAGGTTAAAAATGATACATCCCGTCTTCTTTTTTTATGATCAAACACGAGGTTTACTTTGCAGAACACAGGCTGAGCTGTAGAAAATGTTAGTAGACTTCGTTTTTCCTAAAATTACCACTATTCCTACCGACACTTCACGAATACCTATTCCTACCGCGACCGATCAAATGACCGGTCTTTAGCACAACTTATATTTTTAAATATAGAATAAAGATAATAGTCAATTTGACAGTATAAAAATGTAGTTTCTTTTATTTAGGAGTGTATAATGTACATTTTATTCATTTTCACCGCATAATATTTCATTTACTATACTGTGTTGGGCCTGATGCTCCCCTAAAAATATTATGAATAGGTGCTCTTCCAGGATTAGACCCTTCTTTAACTTCTTGCCAAACAGTTCCGTCTACAGCAGTTTCGATTACCTCTTCCTCATTCTCACTATCGGAACTAACTAAAAATCTCCTTCTCTTTCGTCCTCTACGTACGTTCGAAACATTCTCTTCGTCCTCGTCGGTGTTCGAGTCGGTCTCAAATAGATCATACTTTTCCGCATTGTCATTTTCAATATCAAAAATGTCCTGATCATCTTCGGAACACTCTTCATCAATATTATTTATTTTCTCTAATAATAAATTTACACTCTTCGAACGTCTTGACGTTTTGGGAATGAATATTCAAGGGATAAAATAAAACCTAAAATATAAAAATGTAAATCAAGATGGATAAAAAAATGAACAAAAGATAAAATGTGAAACTTACTACGAGTATTGTTGGTTTGTTCGCTTTTTTGAAAATGACACTTATAACACGTAATACAATATAAAATAAAAGTAGAATAATAATAGAATAAAAATACAAAATAGTAAAAGACTGCCGAATATGCTCCTTGTAACTTTCACGTTTTGATGCTCTCTGTTCAGGTCACAAGACTTTACTGATTTGAATTCGTGAGAAGACGTCCAGGCATCCCCTTCGGCTATGATTTGATTTATTTTACAGTCATAGTAGATAAGACGGTGTAAGAAAATCCGAGGTTCTGAACCGCTTCGGATACCAATCATGCAAATAAACACCGCGAGGCCGATAGGCGAGCGAGAACTCTAAACACTTTGAAGTGCCGTAAAACAGTCCCAGGAAGACACTTTTCGGCTAAAATCATGCCACAACTGCATTACCTTTCGTTTGTAACGACTTTATAGTTTCGGAATTGAGTCTTTGAAAGAATACTATTACAAAAAGATATAAATCGTTCTACCGGTCAAATGACCGGTCGTGGTAGGTAAGACAGACTACAAATTTTTCTCAGAAAATAAACAATAAAAAAAAAAGTGATATTGAAAAATGTATTATACGCATATTTTAGGAAAATTCGTGAAGTTTAAAGGCGATTCAATTACGTTGTATATAGGAAATTCTAATCGAAATTTTAAAAACGGTCATTTGACCGGTCGCGGTAGGAATAGTGTTATATAAGATAACGGTATTAATTATTTAATTCACGATAGATTTTTCTAGGTTAACTACTCGTACAAGAATAAACGCGTTCTCTCTCTCTTCATTTTTACAGAAATAGCTCATACACCTTTGTAAATTGTTTTAACTTTTGTAGCTTTAACAGTTTAGCAAAAATTGAAAAAGAAGTGGAAATCTGTTAAGATCGCATCCAGAAATATGTCTGTAACGTGAATCTATATATTCTTTGTGTTTCTTAGACCAGCTAAGATGTTCGAGTTGTCCCCAAACTCATCCAACTCGATCGCAAACATATAATACGGCTATCTGCGCGCTTCACTGCTCACAATACTCTACCGTCCATCCGATTTCTGGTCACTTGAGCTCACGTTGCTATCTCCAGTAGCTCTTAGAACTGGGTTCCAGGGAACTTAGGATCACGATACCCAAACATGTTTGTCCTCACAACTTGCCGACTTGAATTCGCGTATTCCCGACCAGAGTGGCCGTATCTCACTCATTGTCGTTGCTCCTGTCCTTCGTTCACTCGAACTCTTGGAACACACAGCACAGATAAGCATATTGATGCGGTCCTGAACTAACTTAAACCCGGCAATACCGTACTCTTGTAAATTCATTAGTTTACAAATTGTATCATTTATGGTGTTTTATATAAAGCTCAATAAGCGTGGTAAGTTTTACGAAAATATAATATTAAATATGATTGTAGTGACTCTGAACAACTCGAGCTGCACTGACTAGGGTAAGGGGCCCAATTACTGTCGGAGTAGCAATTACTGTGTCCATATTTAATATTATTTGATAATGACTTTCGTCTATAAGGAAATTCAAACACTAAATGAATGTCATAAATCTTAACATTTCAGTTTCCGTTTTACAAAATAAATTGATTCAATTTTACTGGATTCTTATGGTCGCCGAGCGGGCGATAAAGCGGTTCCAGTTTCTTGCCATCGATCGAGAAAGTTCGTAAACAATCGGTTCGTAATCAGGTTGTAACGAACGGTAAAGCCGGGTTGTTGGGTTGGCAGAGATGGTGTAACAACAAGTCGTAGTTGCAGATTTTCCGGGTACAAAGAGTAACCGTGTGATCAAGCCGAATTGTCGATTAACGATTAACAGTAACTCAACAGGGCTGCAATTTATATCCGTCCGATGTGCCGCAGGAACGTCCGACGCGTTCGAGTCGATCGTAAATTTAATTGTGTAACGAGGCAACGGCTGATCAAGGCTTTCTCCGGTCTCGTCTCTCGCGTTGATCTCTGGCTCCCGATCGACCTCACCCCTCGCGAGCCTGGCGTGCTAACAACTCGTAATTACCGGTCAATGCGGCGAGCCATTGATCCCGAAGACCGTTCGTTTCCACTTATCCTCGATCCCGAAGCGGCCGCTCTTCGCTTTCCACCGCCGAAACCCGAAACACGGAAACAAACCAACCCCCGAGTTTCGAACTTCACCGCGTCGTGTCGTTTCGTGTCGTGTCGTGACGCTCTGAGGTCGATTAACGCCAACCCGGATACTCCTGAATACGCCTAATTGCTCAAACTTTTCTACCGTCACGACACCGCGAACCAAATTGACGCGAATCGCTTCGGGGGCTACCGGGAACGCCGCACAGTGGACCAGAATCGCACGAAGCTGGACTAAATTCGTGTTTCTGTTAATTATAAATTATTCGTTACAAACAGAATGGTTTTCAGGGGTTTTTGAGTTCATAGAATTTAATTCTAGTATTGCTTATTTGCTATAATGGGAAACTGTCTTTCTAAAACTGCCCTTATAGGGGGTGTTTCGATCTAAGGAATTAAAACTTTGCTAGTCGATTTCGAATGTGATTTTGAGCAACTAATGTCTTATCGACGTATGCTCTGCAAAAATTCACTAAAAATTGTTGAATTTTGCAGCGTTCAAAACGGATCAATTTTGCGGCTTGGACTATCGATACATAGATGCTTATGCCTGCATAGTGTGTTCGACAACGTTTAACACCCGGGGAGAAAATATTGATCGCGTAAGAAGTATTCGGGAAAAGCCAGTTTGGAAATTCCTCGAGTCTACATTAGTATGCATCAGAAAAACCAACTCTGAGTCTTTTCTCGAAAGGCGAAGCCCGTACGCGAAAACTTTATTCTGCACTTTCCACAGATTTTTTGACGAGAAACCATCGCGTGCAGTATGTGACCGAAATAGTCATCTCTATTAAGACAATAGCACGGTAGCCTCCTTGTCGAACGGTTGCAGAAAGTAGTGGCTGGTTTAATTGATTCGAACCTTTTTTTTTTATTTAGAAGGAGATAAATCAATATTGATCGCTTCTTAAGTTGAGCGTAAATGATATTGTAATTAAATTAGACCCCATTCAATGGGGTGCCTCCGTTGATTCGTCAAAAACTGATGATCATTGGTCATTGGGCCTATTTTTCGTTTAATTTTTAACACAGCCTATAATTCTTACAGAAACAGCGCTCAGGAAATTAAATAACAATTTGCGAATCCGAATTTCAACGGACATTTAGCTTAATTGCGCATTCACAGGATAGGTCAGCCTGTTCCGTCGATCTTCGGCCGCGAAGCGATTGCAGCATTTATTTATCAGGACCCGTAACGCTAGTGTGAATTTTATCACAGATTCTGGAACATTTAACAGGAAAATCGTTGGCCATTGAGGATTTATTCAATGCGCGGAGAATCTGAATGCACCGCGGACCGTGAAATAACAGAGAGGTAAAGCGAGCGGAAAGTAAAAGGGGGTATAAAGAAGAATAAAAGGGAAGAAAAGAGAGAGAGAGAGAGAGAGAGAGAGAAAGCAGGAGACTGAAAGAACGGAGGGAAAACGAAGAGAGTAAAGGGGAATTATGAAATACAGGCACGTAGCGGAACCGTATTTATCTTTTATGCCACTTACAGATGCAAGCAAGGGCGAGACAAAACATTGTCGTACCATTTCGACTTTTTATCATTTCCATATAAAGGGATGATTCACGGACCCGACTCCTTTTGTCCGTCGTCGTTCTTTTGTACATGTCGATCGAGGTTCACGAGGTGTTAATATTCATCGGGCGCGTACGCAACGATCCCTACGAGGCCCACGATCCGACCGGACGAGTGTCACGATCGTTCGCGGAGCCACGGTCATGCTAACGAAGAGGAATCCGAAAGCAGACAGAGTCGACGGAGGCGGTCGGATCGTAAGTCACGACTCGTCAGACCACTGACCGGTATAAAGAGTTTACGAGGCGAGCCTAGGCCGAGCCAGTTAGTTCCACCTGGCAGTAAAAGGTGTAGTTAACTGTCCTGAAATATCGTCTAAAGCTCGGCCAAGATCCTCGGCTCTTATGCTCTCGCTTCTGGGTCCACCCTCGAACCGTTCTCAATTCTATCCTTCCGACATCTTTGCCATCATCGCTGCACTTTGCGCCGCTCCTTTCGATCACCTTCGATGCGATTGGTTCGCTAAAAAGTACTCCGACTGTGCCTTCAGGCGTATGCATTCGTCCACAGAATTTGTACCGAATGACATTCTCGACACGAGCGACTGAAATCCGCTATTTTTGAGAAGTTTCAGCACACAAAGTACAGCAAAGTACAGTAAAGTCTTGATCTAAGCCGAACGGAGCTACACGGTCTTAGTCAGCTCGCCTATCCCCTCCATTGGAGGGGCATACCCCTCAAGGGATCGTGAAGCTCAAGCTGCCTCGGTCGTCGAACAGTGTAAACATGCCGCGGCATCCGATACCGGGTCGGATATATCGGTGTGAACCGCTACCAATCCAATTACAAAACTTTTTCATTTTCATTATTTTTTTACAGGACATTCGCCAACTTATTTTTTGGGATTTTTCTGGTTAAAATGACACTAAACACGATATACTTTGAATTGTATTTAGTGGTTTAATTACAACCGCTGTCCTTTTCTACGTTTGCCGTGGTCACAATTTCATTCTTGTCTACTATTTTACACGATCTATGTCACAGCACGAGGTTTAGGCTTAGATCAAGACTTCACTGCTCTGGGAAAAAGTGCCGCGATAAAGACACGCTTTTATGAAATAAGTTGCGAAAAGAATCCGGTAAACAAAATGGCCGCTAAATTCCGCCGGGGGTGGAAAGAATCTAGCAACAACGTGCCGCGTTCCACCTGTTTCGAACTTTTCGCAGAGATTCGAACCCGACCGAGGCAGAAGTTTCAGCGACAGTCCGAACTTTCGCAACGACCTTCTGCCGATCGAGTGTCAGCGAAGTTAAAACGGCACGTGTTTCGGAGAAATTGGACTCGCCGTGCTCTTTGCTCAGGTGCGTCGCGCTGGTAACGTTTATCTGTGTTTGTCGTACACGTCGTTACCGAAAAATGCCAAATTAAACCTAGCCTTTTACAACGATTAAGGAATCGGTTAGCCAGTTCGATAAGCAAGTATTTTTCTTAGCTCGTTGCCGTGTGATTTTCTCCGTAGAACTTGCTTGTCTTCGATCGCTTCACAGAGGAAAGAACAATTTAATGAGCAGCGTGTTCAGTGCGGTACACTGCACGAAATTTCTATAAAGCCACCTACATTTTGGTGTATTTTTAAAAAATATAGAGAAATTTGTTACTTTTCAAATATCTATAACATTGTATACTGACTACCGAGTAGAGATATATACGCCACTCTCTCACAATTGTTTACATCTTCAATTTATTTACATTTTCGTCGAAGGCCGCGGAACGGGAGTGCGAAATTTCTATAAAGCCACAAAGTTTGTGGTTAGATTTTCTGTGGATAACACGTGAGTCTCAGCAAAGGAACTTTAATTGTAATTCAGATGTGCGTATTTATACTAAAATTGATTTTTAAATTCATAAAAATTGTATATATATTATATTTGTATTTATTTTTATTAGAATGCCACGAGGCAAGTTGTTGACCAGTGAAGAGAAGGCATCCATTGACGCTTATAAAGATATGGGGTGTTCTAATCGATCAGTTGCGAAAAAAATTAATAGATCGCGTACTTTAATAGATAATTATATAAATTTGAGCAAAAAATATGGTAAGAAACACCCTAGGTGGAAATAAAAAATTGACAAGAAGACAATATTCATTATTGATGAGGCTGGCAGCAAGGGAAACAAAAAGTGCAGCACAACTTCGAATTTTACTACAACTACCAACAACAACGAGGCGTGTGCAGCAAATTTTAAAAAGTTCAGGGCGATTTAAATGGAAAAAAATGCTCCAGAAACCAGCATTCAAAGAACGACACAACAAGCTCGTCTCGAATTTGCACAAAAACGATATGTCCTGGACAGAAGAATGGAACAAATAAAATTTTCTCCGATGAGAAAAAATTTAACTTAGATGGGCCAGATGGTCACAAGTACTACTGGCACGATTTAAGAAAAGATTCTAACGTAGCAATGAGTCGTAACTTCGGTGCAGGCTCATTAATGATTTGGGCTGCATTCAGAGCCAATAAACAAACCCCAATCCATCGAATTAACCACAAAATGAATTCGTCACAATACACGGAGCTGTTGGAGATAGTCTTAATACCATTCACTGAAGAAATTGAGACTGACAATTTCATTTTTCAACAGGATAACGCCTCAGTTCATGTATCAAGAGAAACAAAGGAGTGGTTAGACAGCAGAAATATCGGGGTTTTGACATGGCCAGCTTGTTCGCCAGATTTAAACCCAATTGAGAACCTTTGGGGAATACTTGCAAGAAAAGTATATGGCAATTGTAAACAATACAACTCTGTTTCTGAGTTATGGACTGCAGTGAACGAAGCGTGGACATCGATCGAAGCAGAAACTCTTCCTGCTTTGATTGCATCAATGTCTAATCGAATTTTCGACGTTATTCGAAAAAATGGCAATTATACTAAGTATTAATTTCGAAATTTAGAAGAAATTTTCGTTAATATTGATGTTATCTACTTAAAAAACGTTTGGCTTTATGGAAATTTCGCAGTACGATTTTTGTTAAACTACATAATTTTACGTTTCTTTATAAATAAAGAATATATCTATGACTGCAAACATGTATATGGTTTCTTTTATTAATCCAAAAATGCTACGACGCATCAGCTTCTCATTACTATGACATAATTATAAGATTTCACCAAAAAATTAGGCGGCTTCATAGAAATTTCGGGCAGTGTACAAATATCTATAAAAATCACACGAAATCGGAACGACAAGAATAGAAAAGTCAATGATTTTTGTAACATTCTTACACTTGGATTCCAATAAAATTTGGTTCACTCGGAAGGTTTACTTTATTCGCAACGATCGTGTTGTACGTGTGTTCATTTTAGTGTCAGATGTCCTCGTAAATATCCCACCGCACTGGCACAAAGTTCGGCCACCTGTTCCCTTATTTTCATTCTGTGTTCTCCGAAAATAAGCGGGATGAAATCACTGACCCCTCTGATGCAATCATCGCATACGAGCTTCTGCAAGGTTCAAACAAAGCAAAGTGCAAACTGAGATTGCATTTCGTTCTGTGATTTTCACGAAAACATAAATTAATCGATTCCTTCGCTTCTTTACACAGGGCTGTAGGTTCGAAGTTTAATGACAAATCTGCGAAAGCACTGGAAAATATTTAATCTAAATTGCATTGCATTGTCTAACGTAGGTACTGTATTTTATTTATTTTACTTATTGGTTGACAAAATTGTAACTGAAGAAAATTAAAATATATGTGCAAATTTATACGTAAAGAAACAAAGTAACCGATTACTTCGTGTTTTCGTAAATTGATTTGTGAAATTATGAATTTACATGCTATTAGTATTTATACTATTTTTACTTTGTCCCGTGCAGTCGCACAAGACGCTGATTAAGTAAAACGGGGCAACAGCCTGCGAGTGGAGGCTGCATAATTCAATGGTATTGTATGCCATCCATATCAGCGTAACATATCCCTTAAGACGTCAATTAACCAGTCAAGGCTCGTTTAAATTGTCTGCCTCCGACATTGTGCTTACAAACAGGATGGCGTTAAACAATTTAAGCCGCGGAAACGTCGAGCGCTTGCAAAATTAATGTTCCATTGAAAATGATCGCACGGGATATTAGAATTATAATTGTAAATATAACAACGGCTGGGTCTCGATAAAACTTCATTCCGCGACGCATTTAATATATTATTAAATTCCTTGGCTAAAGAACAATAAGCCATCATTACTGCGTAGCGTATTGCGAAGAGCACGCCGAACAGAGTTTACAACGGGATTATCACGGGATAATACCGTGAAATTCAAATGATAATGTTTTAACATTAAAATTATTAACTCACAGCTTCCCTCTGACATTACGTTATTAACAATACATACTTTGAAACAGATTATTATACGCTCGAGTATTTCCGTACAATTGCTAAACCGATTTCATCGCTTACATTTTGATTATTCGAGGTGAAATGATTAATGTATAAATGGGAGAGAATTACGGAAGTTAATGCGAGTTGTTCGGCCGAAACTTCTTGAATATTGATAACAACATTCATTTACCAAAACATGAATACGTTTAAGTCGTAAAAACAAGAGTTTTTATTTCACTCTTCACGCTGGAAACTCGCATTCGAAGAAACTATGCCGGAGTCATTCGCGACCCGTAGCGGTGGGGGTAAATCCCCTCTTCTTCTTCTCCTTCATCCGAAATATAACGAAAGCCGGTCCCGAGCCATCGCCTTATAACGAAAGAACACTGTAGTGAGATATCGGCGTGGGTCAGAAATGACTCGGGCACAGGCCTAGAACTCGCAAGAGTCCGAGGGTTAAAATCTGTTAATAACGATAAGAAACTGTTCGTTGGATTCAAATCGAAGAAGATTCTTGGATGGATAAATTTCTGCCTGGTTAAGTTATTCTGTAAGAACGTGAATGCGGGTTAACGTTTTTAAGCCAATTGCGTCAAACGCACACGGAAACGTTTCAGCGGATCGGTGGCCATCTTGCACGAGGTCAAAGTTCAGTAACTGTTTTCTGTTCTTCCTCGATCGTCTCGACTCGTGGACAGCCGGCGCGGCGGCGGAACAATGCCTGTCAGGCATTTATTTATCATAATGAGTCGCGGTAACACCGACGAGAGGTTGACTCATTGTCAACCCGATGGAAACGCGGATAGGTATTTATAAAATGAGAAACGAGAGACGGCAAGCCGATGGCCCGCGAATAGATCCCTGAACCCGGTTAGGCGATTTATTCCTAGCTGGGTCCCGAACCGTCGATATTCTGAAATTGCCCGAAAAGAAGAAGGATCGCGAATCGGATAGCCACGAACAGTTTATTCGCTTCAATCTGCTTCAATTTCAGCACTCCGCTCGGGAACAACGAGGTCCCGCGAATTGTCCACAACTTTTTCCCTCCAAAAATACGATTGATTAAACAGGCACGTTTGAAACGTGCACGAGATTCTCGAAAAATTTACCAAAATGCGAACATTTTAAGATACTAATTTATTACTTTCAAATAATTAAACCTTAGCACTCGAATGGTGACTGTAAGGCACCACTAAAAATTGCTGTATCGTTATTCAAAATATGTTTCGCATTATTAAATTTGTTTGTATTTAATAAATTACTAAACATTTCAGTATTGTACGAGTAAATTGCATCATTTTCGTATGTATAACATGACAACAAATATATAGAAGGGAAATATTCTAGGTCGGAAGAAATGTTTCCTTTTGGAGATAAAATAGCTTCGAGTGCAAAGGGTTAAAGTGATTAAAAAGAGACATAAATGTCTGTGCAGACATTTTTTAATTTTGCATAAAAATCCGCAGGTATAATGAAGTCTCCGAGCCGTGATTCTTGTGGAGAAGGAAGTCAGTCCTGTTCAATGCTTTCTTTCCTTCAAAGTTGAGATATTCTTCTATCTTTCGTTGATTTCTGTAAGCGGAAAGATGTCACATTTTTGCTATCAATTCATGGTTTTATTATCAGAATTACGTCAACTGCAACAGCGCTGAAATGGACATAATACGCGACAAAGAAGTATTGATTGAATAGAATACTACTGGCTGTTAAATCGTCTCGAAATATTAAGTCGCCCGGAAAGTTGCTGCGAAGCGTAGAATCACGGTCCATAGAATCTAGTCTACATCTTATTTTACTACCAAACGAACCTCCGGCTTCCTTCTACAGTTTCTGATTTGCGATTACGTTTATTCCGGATGACATAATATTTTTTTAAGAGAGCCACAGCCTGCTTCAATAATATTCCCTCCCATTTCTCATCGATAAACAGTAGCTTCTGTCTAGCAATCCGTTGTCTAGTAATAACTATAATACATATTTTTATTTCGTCTAATAATTTTTCATTGACCTGGAACCCAATACATCCTGGTTCTGCTACTAATGCTTATTACAATAACAATTCATCGTTCTCGTACTATGCGTCAGGAGGCGGCAGCAGTATCGCCGGATGAGGGGAGGAAGCACGAATCGAGGGGAAAAAGTTACCCCCACTCTACCAGTACCGGAGTATGCGCGACAGAGACAGAGAATTAGAGTGGAGTCTTGATCTGGCACAAGGTGACCTGCGAGACCCCACTCTTGACGCCAGGTGGCGGACTACTCTTTCGCTTAGGCTCTGGCGGGAACATAAGTGCTCAGATTCGGCCAATAGCGGAAGACGTGTAGCGCGAAGTTTCTCACTGCCATCTCCCGATGGACCCACCGAACAGTCATCAAAAAATGAGAACAGCACGTCAACGGACTTGAATAATTGCTGTATGCAAATGAAGCTCTATTGAAGCTTGATGGAAATGAAATGTTTCGAATATGCAACGAAATGAAAATAACAAATCGGTAAATAAGATTGCCTTTTGGACATCCTTCCGACAGGATGATGTATCTGGGCTAACTGTCGGTGCCCTAAAAAATGGTACCGTTAAAGGCGGCGGACTTTCACGAAATCATTTTTCCAGGGTAATAATATCGTCTCGCTTTGCGATTTCTTCGACAAAGTCGACGCAATCTGGAGAGAATCCTGGACGAAATAATCGGAGAAGGCAATGTTCGCCAGGATCAACGGAACGAACGTGATACCGGGGATTTAAGGGTGGAAAGAAGTCGGTGGAGTGTTTCGCAGCAGCTGCTAACGATAGTTCATCGCGTTAAATCTTCTCCAAGTGGCGCGGGAACAAAGCGACCAAGAAAGAGAAATCCTCCGCGAGAGTATCAGTTGCGCGAGTGGCAGATGCTCGGCTGTGCGCGATGTTAATGTTTCCGCGATTGGCCGTGAACGTTGCATCCCCGCCGCATCGCCCACCACTTTTATCTATTTCTCCGAGCGGCGCCTCGCAATTTTCTTCTTTGTTGCCTCGATACGCGCGAAAAGTTTCATCGCGAATGAATCATCCGTTTATCCTACCGCATTATCAATTCTAATGAATTTTATCCCTGACCGAGCTGTGCACACGTAGGCACTGTGTTTCTCAACCGGTCGGTGATGTGGATTTCTTAAACTATTCCAAGTGCTTTTCTTCGTCAAATGAAATACTAGAAAAATTCAAGGTTACTTCTCTTGTACTTCGGAAATTGGATGCACGAGTCTGATGTCGAAAATGTGACCATACGCGTCCTCGAAAGGTGAAGTAAAATTTAAATAATCTCCTTTAGAAACGTTTTATCAACCGATGCCAAAATGGCCGCTGCTAGAAGTCGGAACAGGACAAATTAAAAATTTCCGCCAAACTGCCGTGTAACTTAACATTCTTCCGGGCCGTTTCTATGCGATCCGCCGTAATTATACGAAACTCATTACTCGACGGAGGATTCTCTAGCGTGAATTAAAGGCACTTTTCTGACCGAATTAATTAAGAACAGCGACGCCGTCGGTGGGGGTTGCTTGAAGGGAGAATATTAACGATGCTTCGGGTGTGTTGGAAAGCACTCGAGAGCAGGCCGGGCCCTGAATAAAACGATGGGACGATTTACACGGCGTGATATTTAATATCGAACAGTTTCGAGAAAGAGCAGCTCCGTTTAAACGGAATTCCTTCCGGCTAAACAGGTTTCTTCGGCGTCTGCTTCTTTGCTCGCAGTGTAATAACCACGAACAATACCGAGTAGAACCTGAATCGCATTAACCGGAGCAGAAACACGCGCGAGACCGCTAACAACCGTGCGCGTGTGTAAAAGATGAGGAATAAACTTCGGCCGTGCAGGAGTAAAGATCAATAAACAGTTGCTCTCTCGCTCCGATAGTTCTTCCCAGCGTATACTTAATATTTTACGCACCTGTCTATCGGCCAGGCGATCCGTTATACATAGAACCGAGAAATGCGCGTTATACGTAAACACGTATAGCAATCTATGGCGTAAGAAATAATCGCCACAGAATTTCTAAAAATCTTCTTCGAAATCATTTGATGTTCATTTTCCTTCATTCCGAGAACACTTGGCAAGATTCCGTTATTTTTAGTAAACGTTTTGGAGGCCGTTTCTGCACAAATTTTTCGGAATTTTTTTTCTCGAAAAACTACTAAACCCTTTGCACTGGGCATTTGCACACATTTGTATTTGAGGCACGTGTACGATTTTTTAAAAAGTAAAAGTAATAAAAATTACGTGAATTATACATTTTTTATAGAAATCTATATTTTGAAAAGCATGGGTCGACGGTTACTATGATTCCAGCCGTTCTACTCATCGGAAACAAACGATATGAAGGTGTTCATTAACCAGTTTCTATGCCCCGAATTAAAAGGAATTAATTATTTACTATATTGAAACTAAATCAGGCTGTGATGAAATGATTGGCTTCTTCTGGAGATAATGTATACAGTCAAACCTGTTTTTGTGCGGTCCTTTTCTATGCGATTTGTTTTATGCGACTTTTTTTTATGCAGTATATGAATGCCAACGGTGAGTAGTATTGAATTATGAGCATTTTGAAAATTTCTCCATGTTTAAAATGTTAAAAATATTTCCATGGGTAATTTAATTATTTATTTTGTATGGAAAGCACTTTCTCGCTAATTCGTAAATCTTTGACATATTTTTTAAATATGCGGTCCCTCTCCACCGCATAAAAAATTTTCTTTAATATGTTGTGAAAAATTATTTGTTATAGCTATTTATGAAGTTTCTGAATATTTTTTTTTGGCCCCTGTCTACCGCACAAAAACAGGTTTGACTGTATTGATAAAATTCAAAGAAGGGTGGTTTATAATTTTGATTAGGCCACGATGAGCCCAACCGAGCGTTAGGGGATGTAGTTTTTGAAGAAACTTTGCACACCAGAGACGTCCGTTGTATGTAAGCAGAGCGAAACTTCGATCAACAGTAAATAGCGGCCGCTTTACATTGGTAATGCGTTTACATCGATAAAAGGGATCCAATAACCGAGCTCCGCACACAGAACTTCAAGTTACACAGACAGTTTCGATTCTGATAGTTTGGATACTCATTTGTCCGAACTTGGACCGAACAATTCCACCGGAATCGATCTAGCCTGACCCAAGCACCGCACAACCGCTCGACTTTTCTGAATTCGTTTATCTGAATTCCAGTCGAACGTGCTTGAAGCTACAGTTCGGTTGAAAATTTCCCGAGAGTCACGCTAAAGTCGCAGCCACTAAAAAAAATCGTCTTTTCTGGAAGGGACAAGGAATTTCGCGAAACACATCAGGTCATTTTAATTTCGAACTTTTTCTCCTAATGGAAACCACTTTTGTTTTTGAACTAATTAATGCGAAACTACCAAAATTCATCACAAAATAAAAAGAAAAGTTGTTTCCTTAGTTTCAGTAGATAATGTACTTGAAAAAGAATGCGTGCTTTGTCTAAAATAATCGTGTACCTACATTTTTGTGATTTGATATGAAATTGAATTTTTTAAAAATTTTTATCAGATATATTGGGATGTCCGGAAAGTTCGTGCCGTTTTTCTGTAGGTGGCATTACGATAGGTCTGAATATGTCAGAATGATTGAAAACAAATGTGTACATAGTCTAAAAAGGTGATCTTTCAGGCATTTTTAGAGAAAAGTTTGATTAGGATACATTAATTTTTGTTAGTTTTATACGCTCTTAAATATGGAAGGAAACAGAGTGAATTATAGGCATTTGATGCTTTTTTCTTCCAAAAACTGGTGGAGCTTGGGAGGGATGTGCTACCCCGTTCACCCTATTAACCAGAAGACATTACACCCTCAGATTTTCATCTTTTTAGGTCAATACAAAATTCCCATAATGACAAAAACTTCAACTCTGGTCAACATAAAAAATCATATTTAAAAGTTTTTCGCCGAAAGACGCAAGTTGCGTGGAAGATGGAGAAGGATTATGGAACAAAATGGCACTTATAATAATTCAATAAATGTATATCGAAATTTAAATGTACTTCGTTTGAGTTTCCCTTAAAAATCGGCACGAATTTTCCGGACAACCCAATATTTCGTAGTTGTAAATTGCATTATATAAAAATCGAAAGAATAAAGTATCCCTTGTGATTCAGAGAAGAGCATTACAAGTCGATCTTTCCAGTCCATTTCCTCGCCGATGGTACTTGAGGTTGGCTGTATTCCTCACCATTTCGCCAACACGTGTAGTCTCAATTTTCGCAATAGCTATCGATTGGGGAGAATGGAGATGCGTGCAAAAACCAAGAAACAACGGGTCCCTCGAGAATACTATCCCCCACGATCGTCACAATAAGAACTGTATCAAACGAGTCATTACCGATCGATGGATCGTATCATCCCAGCGAAATGTGCTCTAACCTTCTATGCCATCGAGCGATACAATCCTCTCTTAAAATCGTTTACAGACCACTCAGCCCCATCCTTCTTTAACGAAGGACACCGCGTGCCATTGCAAAGTCCGCCTAATGAATGACAATTGAAAACTGTAAAAAGTGCAAACAATAGTTGAGCGGCACTGTGAAACTGAAATTTGGACTATGAACTATGAACTGACGATTTACACTACAGATCTTTTAGCGTACGACGCGAATCTAAATTATTTTCATGACTCGAGCCTTCTGCGTCAATAATTATGTAATTGTTTCCGGCACAAAACTGTTCTGGGGATTTTTCTAAATAAAATAATACGAAAACGAAACCTAAGTGGTTTCTTTAAAGAATCAAAAACTGGCAAAAATATACACTCAACTTTTACAAAGAATTGATGAACACCCAGAGAGAGAGAGAGAGAGAGCCTAATTGTAAGAACAATTACCGGGGATCTCTAAGACTTCGTTTTTCTTCTCTCTAAAAAAATGAAATGCGCCGTGCTCAAAGTCATTACATTCTTTCACGAAGTACAATAAGATGAATAGACGAGATGCGAAACCGTGACTAAATAAGAAGAATTTAAGAACACTTGTTTTCAAGCTATTAACATTATTAAGAGAAGAAACGCGGTTTCGTTTAGCTTTCGTTTCTCACGATCGGCTCGGAAAACTTTTGTTTTGCATAATGATCCACAGTCTAGTGATCAAATTAGTAGACCCAGTTGCATAAATTCGCGAGTTTGCACTAGACTCGTGATATTTCATATTTCATGAAGCATATTTCTACGGTACAAACATGCGTTTAGCAAAGGCTATTGGCAATATCAACCATCGTGTGTCCGGTACGTTGTTACGTTAGTGGAAAAGAAGAAACGAGAGACGCACAGGTGATTACAAGCTGTTAAATACACGGTGTACAATTTAGACCGAGAAAGCCAGGAGACATACGGCCGGAGCCGCTAATGGAGGAAGCGTGTAAATTCCCTGTCATTCACTCATAACAACGCGAATTGCTTTATGCTCCTCGGCTGACGCCGGCTAATGACGTTAGCGTGACAACCTGCTCAAGTTACGTTCCATCGCGGCGACGTTAATGAGCCGATTTATTAGCGTAGTTTATAACGCGGTTTCTATATATCGCGACGCGCCCTATCAAGAGGGCCATCGGCCATTATTATGCAAAACGAGTTTCGGCCAACAGCGCGCCGTAAAAATCGCGGATGCAAATACGAAACGGGTCCCGGTCGTTCGGTCAGCCGCGTTTTCGGGACGGTTCGTTAGTTACCGCGGGAATAATAATATCGTCCTAGATGCGCCATTTAAAAATTTCCATAACAACCACGCCATCCTCGCGATCCGAGCCGACCCGGCCCGACTCGACCCGTGCCTCCTATCTCTCCAGCCGCCGGACTAAAAAAAGAACGAATACGCGATTCCGGCTGATAAATTATTTAAGAGATCCCTGTTTGATACTAATCCGGGATCCCATATTAGATAAGCTAATATGCAATGCATTAACCTTCCAATAAACTGGTAACACGTTTTAACATTTTAACGTTAGAGAGCCCGAATGCACTCGATCTTCAGCTTTTTATAGAAATTACAAATTCTCGGTATATTTTAGGATGTGTGCTGTTAATGGCCCCATATTTTGTAAGCACGGATTTACTCGTTTCTACTTGGGTTTTTAACGTGTCGGACAGAGTGGGTTGAACTCTTTCACGTTTATTTGCGGTGTCTGCTAATAGAGGAAATGATGGGGGTTAACGTTTAAATGCGTAACGTTGGTAGCTGCGAAGGTAATTGTTGTGTCTATTGTGTGGGAACAGGTAATCTATTTTTTAACATTTTATTATTTTGTGAAAGAATTGTGCGTATTTGAGGCCCGAGTTTAAACTCCCCGGTGTTTCTCTAAAAATTGTGGAGAATGAATATTCGAGGAACTGTTTTAATTTTTGACTTTTTTTTTTAATTGTCACGCAATATTTCTAATGTAACTCTCGAAATGTTCGTCTTACCTAATTAATCTAACGCACACTCATTACTTAAACTCAACTATTAAAGAATCCATTCAACTGATTCTCTCGTACACTGAAAACAATCCTACCAGTATTTGTCATAATTCTTCCACCTACGATATGTTAATTCCCAGTTTCACACTGAAATATTTAGTCTTCGTGTGTGGGTGGCATGAGACTCGAAACATAAAATTCACAAAGGGCAAAGTGCAATTTCAGAGATTAAAATGAGCAAGTAGGATTTCCATACGCAGACACTCCAATACACGTGCATACTTTTCATTTGCTTTAAAAGTCATTTGTGCAAAGTAGAGTTTAGAAAATGTCAGGAAAATATTTTCTTTTTTCCTGCCAACCACTCGGGCGAATTAATTTGCCGAGTGTTTCACAACATTCATTATCGTTGTCTGGACAGTACGAGTTTCGTTTTACAGCATAATAATTTATAATGCAGCCTCCGAGGAGACGCTCGAGTGCAAACTGTTAAATTATTTTCTACAATAATAATATTTTTTTACTTAGACAGCAAATATACACATAATTTATCTATATCCAATACGATCAGTTCAAAAATTGTTTAAAATCAGTACCAATCGAGAAACTGTCTACAGATTTCTTTCGAAATAAGGCGATGACACGGGACCGGCTTTCGTCGTATTTCGGATGAAGAAGATTTTCTTATATCGGAATAAAAAGCGCCGTCTTGTAACGGAATAAAATTGTACATACCGACGGATATCGTAGCATACGGAGGGTTAAATGAAACAGTTAAAATAATAGAGAGTTATAAGGAACAAATTTGTAATAATTTCAGAGTGCAAAAAGTTACCATATCGGAAAACGAACTCGAAGCGTCCGCAGCCCAGCTTTTCTAACACTGCCGTCGCTTAACATCGATATCAAACTTTCATTAAATTCCCATCGATCAAAGCGACACCAAAGCGAAAACTGCGTCGATAATTTCAATCTAACCCTTTCACGTGCCTTGTCCTTTGTGCTGGCTGCTTTCAGCGACAACGGCGCCGTAGGTATACGCAAATCGCGAGTGCAACGGCGACAGGGTCCGCGGACCTTTCTCCTTTCTCCCGTGACGATAATGGCGCGAGGCATCCAGCCTTCTGGGACGTGCGTATGTACACACCTTAACGATCCATGGGATCGATACGTAGGAAGAAGCTGATTACTCATCGCGCGCAGTCTATGCCGAACGTTTAGCGACTTATTGTGCCTGGTTATTGAACCCCTGGGAGAGTATAGCTTGAGAGAAGAGTACCCGTCTCGCCACCCCCCTCCCCCCGGTATCACTATGGTCGGCATTGCTATGGCCGAGGGGCCGTTACACACGCGGCTACACGTACAGCTTCCCATTATAATTATAGTGGCGCGGCCAGTGTTGTACCGGTACCTACGTGCATTCAAACAGGTTGCGTAAGAGTCACCTCGGGAAGGAAGAGAGCCGCGATGACACCAAGTTTATTAACCGAGGACCCCGTACACCAGGAACCGATCCGGCGTTTAGGCGAATCGCAAAATCGACGGAGACCCCCTTCCAGACTGAACCCCTTTCCAGATATTGGGCCAAACAATTTTAAGGGACCCTAAAAGCCTAAATAGGTATTTAAAATTCAATACAACAATGCAACGCGAAAATAATAATAATAATGATATGACAAACACACACACAGGAAAATAATAAAATGTTTATTCTAGGGAAACTGTTACTAAACCAGTACAATGATCTCAGGAATTATCCCTTCCAAGGAAATACAACATTTTTGGGACACCCTGTACATGCCAGAAAGTCACTAGATCATTTAAAATTCGAATTTCTTTGTAAAAGAATAAATATGAATTTTTGAAAAGTAAAAGGGTTATTCCATTTTAGGTTGGTCTAGAAACTGTTGGGCCTATAAATGGAGCGCTATTCTAGAACTTTTTATATTATAATAAATAAAATACAGTAACCACAGAAATATACAGGGTGGCCCACATAACTCTGAACAGCTCAATATCTCGAAAACTATGCCATCGATTTTAAAGTTCTTAGTCTTAAATTACTCAAACTGTTATATCTCATCATGGAAGTATCTGACAAAAAAATGTTTCAGACAAAATTGACTTGTTTTTTCCTGTAGAATCTAAATATGTAACATTTTATAGGGGGTTCCATTTAAAATTATAAAGGTACCTCCCCTCCCCCGTTAAAAGGGAAGGGAGGCCACTGCACGTTTATGTAGTCAGAAAGGCCCTTCAGTTCCATGCAATTTAAGACTAAGAACTTTAAAATCGACGGCATAGTTTTCGAGATATTGAGCTGTTCAGAGTTATGTGGGCCACCCTATATAACGTAGAAAAGAGCTTTCTGCGAGGAATCAGAACTGTTCGGACGATCTACTAATTGAGCATGTTCGACGCAGTAGAATTTTCATAATGCCCTGGCAGTAGCCGAAGAATCCAGCTTTAGAAAGGTCCGAAGCGGAAACGAATCAGAGTCGTAGGTTCGGAACGCCGAAGCGGCCCACCGTGACAGAGAATATGCATAAACGCGAAGCTCCTAGGAGCCCGACAGAAGTTCCAGAGAGTTTTCTGCCGTGGCAAAATCCGCAGCTTATGGCAGTAGGTTGCCGGGAAATTCTAGGACGCGATCGAGGCGAAACGCGCGCGCCGGAAAATTATGGCGATCAATCTCGCGTGAATAGGCTCGAGCGTGGCCGGGGCGAGCCTGTCCGGGCGCTCGTTGTAAGTAGATCCTTCGAGAAGTGGAAAACTCGGGTCACGATGGGTTAATTAATTACATTTGTCTCGGCGCGTATTCTCGCTGCAACGAACTTGAGCACGTGACGGCTGTCGTCCGGAGATCGTTACCTCATTAACGGATTAACGAATACCACGGAACCCGCGGGACAAGAAATTGCGAAGCGATCCGATCGCGTCGCCGCCGCTACACGCAATACCGACGCATACTTTCCTCGAGCATAGTGCGCTCTCTTGTAGGCTAATCACTCGGGACCGTTGGGCAACTAGTAACGAGGCTGCGCCGCGTTTTTATCCTTTAAGCGAACTTTTCTCGGTCAGCTCTGCTCCGCTTGATGACCCGTCGAACTTATATGTGTTTTATACCTCCAAGTTTTCATAGTGACGTTAAACAAACATGACTTTT
Source organism: Halictus rubicundus (assembly GCF_050948215.1). Taxonomy (NCBI): domain Eukaryota; kingdom Metazoa; phylum Arthropoda; class Insecta; order Hymenoptera; family Halictidae; genus Halictus; species Halictus rubicundus. Next base: position 3,707,832 of record NC_135155.1, read on the forward strand.
CTTCTAAATAAAACTTATTCAGCAAAATATGCGCCAATGTTCATCAACATGTCCTGTAAATGAACTACAACGTTTCCGATTGTATTGCGGTGGAAATTGAATTTTTTTTTTGGTCTGCATTCCTTAATTACAAGATACACAAAGAATACAGGACAATCACGCTGAAGATATGACCTTGCAGGTCAGCATTATGTCTGAGACTGATAACAAGCCTGTAGACTACAATAGTATTTTTTTCATTTGCAATCTAAAATCGGACGTTTCACGTACAGCAATCTGATAATACTTTAATACGACTCTTCTCGTTATCATTGAGTGCGAAAGCTTTCAAAAAATCGTGAAACATAATCCAACGCAATCCGGAACAATTCAACATTATTTCCAGCAGCGTTATAAAACGACCCGTACACAGAATGCAATTTCATGCAATTCCAGTCCGTTTCGAGTCACCTACAGGAATGTAAACTCTCCACGGCAAGGTCGAATTATTGCAGCCGGTCGCGAGCTTCTGTCAAAGCAACGTTCTCAGAGTATAGTTGAATATAATGCCCGAGAATTTATCCAACGATTTCAGCTCGCAAATGAAAGTACTGCGATGGTCGCCGCAATCAAAGTTCGAAATTACTCTGCCGCCGGTAAAAATTCCACACGGAATTATGAACGTCGACCTGTCCGTCCCGTCACCTCGGGACTCTAACTCGCATCCGCGGATTTCCGGGAAACTGCTCGGCGATTCAGGTGCGTGTCGCGACGGGTGGCTGCACCCCCGAACAATTTGCAACCGCACGAAGCGGGTTCTTTCGGCGCGCGGAAACGGCGGCCGGCGAAACCGCGACTTTTCGCGGAACACAGTGGCTGAACAGTCCAACGCACGGCCGGCCGTTTCCACGAAATATGTGGTATTAATTAAAAAATTTTCATATCATGGAACAAGCTTGAAAAGGTCACAGACTTATTTCTGATCTCATTTATTAACCCTTTCGCTTCGAGCGCCGGATATATCCGGCATCTAATACGAGTGCATATAAGTACCATCTGTGGCAATGATGAATTCATCTTTATCGGCAGAACATTTTCTGTTGATATCATCGACGTATTGGATTAATCACATATTACAACTTCTCTTTCGTGTTGCATCAAAATGCATTACTTAATATACATCCGACATTAAAACGATTGTTTACTGTTTCATTCGAAAATATCTACCCAATCCATTCGACAGTGAAACGATAGCTCATATTCGTTTTTCTATAAGAATTAGTAATCGGTTTCTATAAATCAGTAGTGGATCGACTAAGGTGAAGTGTAATTCTTAATTTTAAATAAAAAATGGTTGTAATAATTGTTTTATTAAGCATAGCAGGCGCATGCTTCCGTTCGGTGGCGGCACTTCGGCGGACTGGACTGCCGAAGCGAAAGGGTTAAATGAATCGCTTTGAATGAAAATTTCTACAGTAACTTCACGAATTGAGGAAGAAAAAAATGTGAGATCCGTCGTTTTGAGGTAGTTCCAGGGTTAAAGACAGCACACGCGTGCCATCATTTTGTCCAGGAGCGTGAACGACTGATTACCCGCGCGAAATCCTGGCAGCTTCTTCGCGCTGCGCGCGGCAACGATCGCGCGACGGTTTCTCCCCTCGCGGAGCAGCGACGCGTGTACGCAATTTTCGCGAGAGCAATTCGCACGGAAAATTCCCGGTAATCCAGCAGAGGATTGCCGCTCGCGCGGCCGTGGGTGGCGAGCTATTGCGACAAACGATTCGATATGGGAACTGGGCGCCGTCGCGTGTGGGCACGGCCCTGTAATTTCGCATTTTACGCTCGCTTCGGCTTGAACACCGGGTTGCGCCGGGAAGTTCCGCCCGCTTTTTACCAGCCCGCCGAGGGAAATCGGAAAGCTTGCTCGAAAGATTCTGGTTATCACGGTGCGGAAGTAATGCTCGCGGGGAAATTCGCCGTTATTCCCAAGATTTAACCCGTTAACGCCCATTTCACGTCCGAGATTACCCGTTTCACGAAATGGCGAAATAAGTACAACATTTAGAAGATTCAATTTTCAAGTGACATTACCGAGATTGTCTAAGGGCGAAGTCGAAGAGCAAAACATTAATTTTTGTAAAGACATCGTCGTTACAACAGATTGTACGTCACCTTTGCACCGGAGATGCAACACTGTAAGGCTCACCCTGTAGATCGGGGTAACGGTAATCCGTCACATGCAGTTCCCTAATCGTCATCAAGGCAACAATGCGTCAACAGCGTTCAGTGTTGGCGATAATGACGTGGCTAGTAGCCATCGTCGCCAACAGCAGGGCTGCGCGAGTAACGCGGTGTTCGAAAGGCACCCCTGGCGAGAGAAATTACAAAGTTTCGCGAAGGCGCGCTTCTAGGTGGCTCCGTTGAAAATGCATCAATAGGAGCGAGCGGGTCGACCGCGCCAGGTGCTGCATACCAAGGAGGACCTTGCACGGCATTCGCAAAAGGAAAGAATTCGCGCCGGTCGTTCGCACGCCCGCAAAACATGGTCCACGGGTCGAGAGGGTGTGGGGAGAAACGAAGAATCGGTGAAGGTTATCGACGTGTCCGGGGTGCGTGCACGGCGTCACGGTCGCTCGACAAATTTCACCCACGGAGCCAATATCGGGGGCGTCGCGACGCCACGCCACGCCGACTAAAACCATAGAACACGGTAGCATTTCGTCGAGGATGAGCCCCCGGGTCGGGTCGCTTCCACGGTGAACAAGTGTAGCCACCCCAGCGGCGACATCGACGAGAAAAAAAAATCCGACTGGCTCAGCGGTCGTTGAATCGACCAATAAGCGCATGGCGGTCGTGCAAACAGACAACACTGCTTTGCGGCGCGTGGAAATCCCCGGATTTCGAATATTTCGGCGAAACATTTATTTAACTTCCGCTTTTCGCCCCCATCCCCCAGAAAACATTTTTTCCACGTTTCACAATCGAGAGCCCCCAACTGATAAATAGACTCGCGATTCAACGTTTTATTCGAGGCTTTGACTTTCAAGTGGGAATTGAGTAATTCAGCAGCGACCGATTTCAAGTAAGTGCTCACAGAAGGAGACTGTAATTAATCATTTTTCACAACTGTCGGTGTACAGGGTGTCCCATTCGGAACGTCTGGGTTAAATGAATTCTTCTCTCGTTTCCCGCGAACGGCACGGCACGGCTCATGGCCGTAAACAGGCCGAATAACGCGGAGAGTGGCTTTATCGTAATGAATTGAAATTAATAAAACATGAACCGCAATAAACAGGGAAACAAGCCGTGTCGCGTCTTGACCGGAGCATCAAGGCGGAGCCGTAAAATCCGGCAGCCATTCGGCATCCTCAAGGATCCCGCGAGTTCGAACAAACCTAAAATTCCTGTTCCCCGATTTCCATCGCGAACTACCATCGCCCCGAGCATTGGGAAACTTTTTTACGCGCGCAAAAACGCGAGAGAACCCGAACTATTTTATTCCCTCTCTCCCTCTCTCTCTCTCTCTCTCTTCTTCTCCCCTTACCCCAGGGCTGAAACTTCGGAAGAGCCCGCAGTTTACTCCGAGATGCGAGCCGTGCTTCGCGCGATCTGAAAAATTTCTTGATCGATAGCACGGCCTGTTCGCCACGATTCGGACGAGATCCAGTCGGTTCCAGCCGGGGAAGAATAATCGCGGTTGCGCAAGCGGCAGGAACGCCGCCGCGGCCCGTGGGATGTAATTTTCATCGAATGAGTAATTCATATCGGTTTCGGCCGGGGACACGTCAATCCCTCGCGAGAACGGGCACAATAAAACGCGATGAGCCTCGGCAATTGCGCGACGAGTGAGCGTACGCGTGGGCCACGCTGAAGAGAATCAATGAAAAATCTGAAGGTGATGCTTGCCGCAACGTTTCTAAAGAATGAATCTGAACACGTGGAAGAAACCAGCGTTGCGAAACTCGCGGCCGCTGACTCGAAATTAATTGGTCGAAATGTCTGAAGCCCACTGAACGTTGCATACGGAATCCAGATGCGCTACTAGGTTTCCTTCAACCCTTCGGGAACCACACTCTGGACGTTCTGGACGTTATCGCTGAACGCGAATGATCTCGTGTGTTGCACGCTTCTCGTCAAGGCAGGTTATAAAACAAAAACGAATCTTCAAAACTAATCCATTAGCTTCTACCTGAAAGGTAGGAATCCAGAGACGAGAAAACGTGATTAATCCTAATGGATGCAGCGCGATGGAGGCCGCTGGAACCGTCATAGCTAGAGGGTTCCGAGCGGACAAAGTAATTTCGCAAAAGCGGAAAGAAAACCGTTTGAACTTCGGTTCCCGGCGAGTGCAGAAAACACGCGTAATTCCGACAACCGAGCGCAGATAGCGCTAAAACTCGGCGAACTTGACGTCCAAAAGTTAATAAGATCCCAACTCCCACCTACGCCCGCGCGATACGTCCCTCCCGTCCGTGCTCGCGGGAACGACGCGTCCAAAGTTTCCTCATATATCTTCGAAATAGTTCCCTGTATAATTCAGTTGTCCCGACGCGGAACCGGTGAAGCACATCGAATCCCGCAGGATCAGGCCCGCGACGCTGCAAGTTTCCGATTCATCGTTCACGCGGAGATCAACAAGGTAGACCGTCGAATGTGCCCGATCATTTTCGCGCGTTCGATGCTTGCTGCTCGATTGGGAGAGCAATGATGCACGCGTCGATACTTTTGCTCAATAGCTGCCGTTTCTCTCGTATAGCTGACGGAGAAAATTCCGCGAATAAAATATTTGAAACGTAATCAAGGACACCTCTTTTGTGTCTTTGAACACGGACAATGGGCAAACGCTCGTCGATCGTTTACGGCGTCGCAGATTTTTATGGACTCACTTTGACTGGAAGCCCTCGAACTCCTCCTGCTGCTCGCTGATGGAGGCTTCGAGGTCCAAGTAGGCGCCATAGTCGCCGTCCTTGTACAATTGTAGCGCTGTGTCGTCGAGCTGTAACAGAAACACGATTCACAGTTTTAATTCGGCCAACGCAGAAAAAACTCTTTGGACGATTTAAAAGTGATTTTTAGACGTGTGATCAGGTGTCGACGTGAAACAGTACGTTCTTTTCTTTTAGAAAGGACGTACAGATTGTGAGAGACATTATTTGTCAATGCATATTTTCTAGAAAACGAAAGAAAAATTTAAGTATTATTTAAAAAATTGTGTTTTTCAGTTCACGTTCCATTTTTACATTCCGACATACAGAACATACAGAAGAAGGTGTGAAAAATATATTACTAAGTATAGCTACCCCTCAAGATTTAACCGAGCCACCTAAAAGTGACGCGTGCATAAGAATAAATATGCTTGTGCGAAGAAATCCGTTCAATCATTTCCTACGAAGGAGCCTTTATAATTTCAGCAATTTTAAAATAAAAAAATATGGACTAACTAACGCTCTGATGTACCAAGCAAACGAAATTAGAATCTCCGATCTGCAAGGAAATTAAAACGTAATTCCTCTGATAAATTACACGTTTCCCGTGCTTATCTCCTTAATTGCGCTTTGATTTTCCGGTATGTTTATGGGACAGCGATTTGGCAGTGAACGACGCGGCGGCGTGTTAAGCGGTGATTGACGTACATGGGAAAACGAATTCCGAATAGATGGTTAAATTGGTTAGTTGAGTATTCAGCGGGAATTTATTTTGCACGAGCGAATGACGCCAGCGTTAGCTACTTCTTCCTTAATCGCCGCTAATCTAGGTAGACGCGTCGTTGTCGCGAAACGATCGCGTTGGAACGCGAGGCAAGGCGAGGCAACGCGAGGCAGAGGCGAGTTCCTTTATGTCGCGTAATCTCGAAACAGGAAGCGGCGCGAAGCTCGCGCAGTCGTCGCCTAATTTTAAACTCCTGCCACTTTGCGAACTAGACGGATCTGCCATGGCGGATGCTGCGTCACGGGAAACTCTTCGCGTCGCGTTCATTGCTCGAGGATTTAAACGCTTCCTGATTTGTCCGTCTCGAGATCCTTCTTCCCGCGAACATCGCGTATACACCGCTACACAATTACCTCCTGTCCGACCGTTTCTTTCGCTATCAATTATGGCGGCGACTCTGTAATTCCCGATGCTGTACAATTTCTATCTAATGGCCTTACAGGTCAATTAACAAATCTATTTTGAACCAACTGGAACGCAGAACTTTATGAAAAAAAAAATCAGATCTTTCTGCATCGATTGCAGGAAACGCTGGTTCAATAAAAATTGATTTCTTCTCGTAACGATTTTAATAGTTTGAAAATTACACGACAGCGATCTTAAATTCTTCTAATGTTTGTAACCGTTTTATGCTGCACCTACAGGTTTCTGTCGTAAATGCAGAAACCTCGGAGTGTACTCGCAGCAGTTTAGCTTAAATTGATTTGTTAATTGAACTCTACAGTTTCATTAAATTTTCCGGAGGATTTCGGAAAAATGAGGAAACACATATTGATACAATATAAGCACAATTTTAACAAATTTGAAACTCGTGAATGTCCTCCAAAGTCGCTTTATACTTTTTCAGTTTCCTCAAATTATTTACTAGTAGAAGAAGCTGTAAAAATGAAGGGGTGATATGAGATAAAAATACGGCAAAATGGTACCGAGAAATGAATGAATTTATTAAACTTGCGAATGACACCAAAAGACATGGAAGAAAGACACTGTTCAATCGCACAATACGTGCATCATGAAAATTTTAGAAGAACTTGCAGAACTTTTCCAACAGATAAAAATTGCAAATCTTCTTTGAATAACAAATAGAGGAGAAAAAGATTATTTTATAATATTTTTTATTTCAAGCCTCGTTTCAATACCTCAAACGGTTCAAAAGTGATACACGAATGTCCCTAAATTCTTCGATCCGGACCACTGTGCGCCGGCGCGGCGACGCGTTGATAAAGTTATTTCTGCGGACTTTGTTAGTCACATTATTTTTAAAGTAATTAAATTACTTTCGCGAGTCATGGCCCAGGCAGCGTTCTATTTTCGACAGGCGAGTGACGCAACCGTGAATGTTGTATATCTATAGCGCGCGCGGACCACCTGATTCCGAATCAAGAGATTATCATCTCGTATACGTACACAGGAACCGCGTATGCAGACCAAATGATTCGCGGATAAATTTAGCTGATTAGACACATTACTCCGGATTGTTGACCCGTAAGACGCTTATACATAACGTGCATTGAACTCATTCCTCGGAAGCTCTTGAATGAGGAAAATGATTCGATCGGACACGAACGATATCCCATTCGAGATATAGAGAAATATAATCGGGTGAGCGTGTAGCATCGAATGGGGCTTCTCTACTTTTAAATAGTATTACAATTCATTTAATACTTTTCCTTCCTATGTTCTGAATTATATTGTCCCCATTTTATACGATTAACGTTAAGAAGTTCGTTGATTGTTCAACTATTACGTTTGTCAAATACAATTTTTATAGGAAACTGAATAATACTTGAATAAAAAGCGATGTTATCAACTTAAGAGTTTTTTAAATTTATGTCTGCCCTTTACATTCATACTTAAGGTTGTTGTGAAAAATAATCATCATCTAGGTTTAAGTTGGCAGCCCTGAGTCGATTTTGTAACCGGTTAGTTGGTAACTGGATGTGTAGCGTGTTTCTCGGTATGCGTCGTATGAAATTTGCTCGTAACGGTTTTATATCGAATTGAGATCGTGATCTGGAAACATCCGTATTATTACTTAGTCCTCGAGTTATATTACTTTGTATTAAGAACGTTTATACTAATAAATAAGTGTTAAAGTAGTTCTAGTACATGTTTATTAACAAGTCGATCGCAAGTGCCCCGCTACAAATTCAACAGTTGTGAAGTAGGAATCAGACAGTTATTAACACTAAACCTACCAAGCACAAAATATATAAAAATGAAACCTCTTATAGAAGGGAGAAGATTGAATATACTTAAACTTTAAAATTAAAGAAGTCAATTCAGAAATATCCTATGGAAACGTTTTTATAACTTCAATAATTGTGAAATAGAAAACCGGTCATTTTGACCGTGGTAGGTTTAGTGTTAAACCATTGTAAGTGACCAAGTGAACTAACAAATAGTGAAAATAAATAGCTGACGTGTGTTCAATTTTGATATTTCTTTAACACGTTGACTGCCATGTCACCCATATGTGGGTGACAAAATTATTTATCCAGGTTTTAGAATGATTTTTACGTTAATATATTCATTGTACCAAATTAGATTAGGATCTGTAAAGTGCAACAAAGTTGGAGGATTACTCGATATCATACATTTAATTTTTTTCAATCTTTATTTCATTAAATAACTTACTTTGATTTTATGGAATTTTTGAGGTTTCTAGTGTGGCAGTCAAAGCGTTAAACAACTTCATCCGATGTCAAATTTGTTAAGAGACTATATGCCTATTAAGGTTAATTGCGAAAAGATTATAACGCTAACGTTTCCTAGATGATGCATTCAACCCAGAACGTCAAAGAACAGAGGCAGCTGTGTGCTCCGACTAAGAACAGAAGCGGAGAAGAAAGTAATGTCGGATAAGCCGAAAACAAGGAGACGAAAGAGAAAAATGGTGGAGTCGAGTCATTTCGGAAGCCGTAGGCGAAGTCTAGATGCCGATTTAAAAATAGTCCAGCATCCCAGGCCGCCATGTTTGTAATCGTATTACCAGTGCCGTCAATGGAATAGTTATTTTCCACTTCCTTTAAAACTATTGAAACAGTTATCGAAACTATTATTCGCATAATACTAAAATAAAACACGTTTAATTCTACAAATATCCGATGCATCATCCTTGAGAAACGTTTCACTCGAAACCGAATTTTTAAAGACGCACGCAATGATTAATCGAAGGATTTCTTTCTTCAATGCAAGCTTCCCATTTTCTGAATGAAAAACAAATGTTCTTTTCGTAAAAAAATCCAAGGGTTCACTTTAGCAGACGCCATTTTGTTCCGAATCAATATTTCATGAAATTGTACTAATATTTTTGGTTTTATTATCTCAGATAATTTGACATCTCTTTCGTGATAAATGGATATTTCTCTGCTCAAAAACAAATTACTAAATATATTACGAATGTTACTCTTTCGTGACGTCGTCGATCTTTAGAAATGGATATACGAATTTTTATTTCTAACGATTATGAAAATTATTCGAGTATTTACAAGTGTACGGCTACCCTCTAAAATATTTTCGAGCAGGGTCGAGCGATCCCCCATTTGCTTGGTCTGGCAGTGAAATCCGCTTTTTCGGAAAAGTAGGCTGGAAACCGGCGCGGAATGGGATAATGGAAAAAGAAACAAGAGACAGCCCGGCGGAAGGACGATTCCCGAGACCGTGGAACAGACGCGAAACGATGGGAACGGAAATAGGAGAGAATCAAAGCGAAAGGGAGTGAAACGAGGAACTAGCGAACGCGGGGGTGGAGAGGGAGAGTGAGAGAGAGGGGGGGTGTTACGGGGACAGCCGAGAAAGACAGGCAGAAAGACGTGCCGGAGCGGCGAAGGGAGCTCGGTTGACCCATATTTCTAAAAATCACACAGCTTCAAAATAGTCCGCCGCCGGCGAAGTAAGTGCCGGTTATAATGCAGGCGCGCGCGTGCTGGCCCCGTCGCGCGTCGGCTGCATTTCTCTCGTTTCTAAGCGTCCCGCATTCGGTGGAAAGCGAATTGCTTGCCGACTTACGTAATCCACGTGTCGGGGCTGCTCCGAGAGTACGATCTCTGGCCTTCAAGCCCACGACGAAATTGGTCAACCGGAAGAGAACGCGCGTTCACGTTCTGCCCGCCCGCAGACTCCACTCTGACAGAGCGAAAGAGAAAAAGAGAGAGAGAGAGAGAGAGAGAGAGAAACGAAAGGTTTGCTGCTGCCTGTGCTGCAGCCGGAGACAATGGCGGCCCGCTTCTTTCCGGTTACTTAACCCTCGCCGCTTGCGCAACAATGAAAATTTTACGTAGAATATTTCCAAACTCTTCACCTCTGCGCGTTCCACGCGAATTTTTCGTAAGACTTTGTCCATACGACATTGTTGTCGGGCTTAAAAACGTTAGGACTACCACAGACAGGAACACTGTTTCAGAACTTTTGCTTTACTTAATAATCGCTAATGCTGGAATTTGTGAAAAAGGGGCAATCAGGCACACGCGGGAATTAGGTGTTCTTCCCTCATCTTTATACATTGTCTTGAGTTCGGACGCCATTTGTTTTTGTTTTGGACTTTTTACTTTTCACGCAAAGAAGAAACAGCGTAAGTTTGATAACTTCGAATTGGTCGGGTGAAAATGTGGATTTGTCAACGTGGTATGTATATATTAAAGGAGACGGTCAAGACAATGTGGAATACCAAAGCGTATGCACGCTCGGCTGGGAATCCAATTAATCAAAATTTTAATCCTGTTTTACCACGGTCTGATAGTTCCCCTTCTGATGCACGCATCATGGGAAAGTTGTTTAATTAACCATTTAGAGTCTCGCGAGTCTCGTGTGTCTTCAGCGCGGTCAGCTCAATGTTGCCGTCCACGAGGATTCACGTTTAAGTAACTTTCCGTGAACAAATTCCGCCGAATGTGTTACGCTTCGACCTCTTTTCGTTAGCACGAGTGCTTCGAATCGGAAAACAAAGTCCCTACAATCGAATTTACGGCAGTTATTTATTTTATTTATTTTTACATAATGTAATATAGAAATGTACTTTATTTTATTTTACTATATTGTATTTATGGCGAGCATGATGGCGAGCGTTATGGTTGATTTGATTTGTTTTATTTTATTTTATTTTGATATATTGTTATTATTTTATATTTTTAGGTCCGTTTTTTTCTATTATGTTATTATACTTATTATATTGAAAAGCGACAGTAGCTCTCTCTCTCTCTCTATCGGTGTCATTAGTGGTCTGCGATTGTGCGAGTTAAAGGAGTTGTGATGTAAAGGGATTGTAACCCTGAGGGGAACAATAAATGAATACTACAAGTCCCTACAATCGTCTATCGTTGGGCGTTAAATTGTACGTTCCCTTAAAATTGTCCAAATAAATTCGAAAAAACAAATCATAATTTTTATTAGGTATTCAAAGAGACAAAGAGCATTTCTGAACATCGATCGAGTAAAGCGTGCAGATGCAACGCACTGCCGTCTCGACTTCAACGAGAGTTGACCAAGGTTTTCCTTTTCTCGAGTGCTTCCACGATTTTCCTTCGCCGGTGTACGCATTGTGGCATTCCACCACCTATCCTTCAGGGACCACGGTTGTTTGTCGAAAGACGGCTGAACAACCGGCAAACATCTTGACGACGCTCCACTTTTGATTCACATAGATCGAGCCCTTTGTGCGGGCTACGTAAGACCGACGACAATAGAAGCGCACGCTTCCTTGTCGATCGGAATTATTTACGACGTCTCTTTACCTACGAAAATTAAACACTGCGGATTTTATGCGTTCACGAGAAAAATAAGTTGGGGCAATCTAAAACGGTAGAGACATCAAAAGAATTTGGAAATGTTTCTACATTGTTGTGAACTCATTTATATTGCTAAAGAAAGGGAAGAGAAGTCTATGTGGTTACGGTTTCTTGCAATTGATGCCCACCATTTTTATTTTGCAGTCCAGAGACTTTTGTAGATCCGTAGTCTACTAATAACCTGAGACGTTAACGCGACTGTAAACCTAAAAGAAGAAACAAATGTTGTCCGTTTATCAAAAGTACTAACGCAGAAAGTATATGGAACGACCCAATACACTAATTCCTCTATACAGGGTGTTCATTTGAAAACTTTCCAGCCGAATATCTCGAAAAGTATGAAAGGTATTAAAAAAGTGTAAAACACGTGTCCAAGGATTTCGAGGGGGAAAGAGGGGGACAGTATCAGTCTTTTATTCGGGTGGCGTTTTCAAGGTCATTTGAAGTATTATTGCGTAAAATTCTTTTACGCAAATCGTTGATGTTTTTCAGTTAAACTAGCACGTACCCTTTGATAACAAAATTGTCCTCTATTGATCTCTTGTTTATGTTGTCTGTCTTTCAATATAAGACTGTACTATTTAGTCAAGTGTGAATCATTATAATAAAAGATACTATATCGTAGTACAATCAATTGTATAAAATATTGTCTAGAAGAACGAGTAGAAATAATTTTTATTTGTGGAGCTGATGAGTGTGCTCGTCGAACTGCTGCTACGTTTAATGAGAGACATCCTGATACACATGTTTCTCATACGTACGTTTTACAATTAGTTGCAAAGTTTAAGGAAACAGGATCGGTGACAAATTTAAAAAGAAACCAGCCAAAATTGATAAAAGAAGCTGATCAAATCGAAATTATAGGTCAGTACTGTGAATCCTACTAGTTCAATTCGACAAGTTTTCAATGGTAACTGGTGTATCAGTGGGGTCTGTGCACAAATTACTTAAACATAACAAGTTTCATCCTTATAAAATGCAGTTGCATCAAAAATTATTGGAAGATGACTTTGACAGGCTGATTGAGTTTTGTGATCAACGTCACTCCTAATCTAATTAAAAACATTTGTTTTAGCAATGAATGCACTTTTTTCTTAAACGATGCTGTAAATCGTCATAACTGTCGTTATTGGAGTGACGAAAATCGACATCTTATGAGAGAAAGTAATACTCGACGGCCGGAAAAAATAAATGTTTGGACAGGCATTTTAGGAAATGCTATTATAGGTCCTCTGTTTTTCCAAGAGAATTTGAATGGCAATTTTTTGTTCACTGACGAACTTTTGTACTTCTAACTTGATGATGCTCCTCCGCATTACACGTTACCAGTTTGCCAGTGGTTATCGATTTCCACTAGATCGATCGGTAGAAGAGGTGCTATCGAGTGGCTACCAAGATCACCAGATCTAGCCCTAGTCGACTTCTTTTTGTGGGGACACTTATGGGTCCGGGATAGTCACGTGACTTTTTAATTAATAATTTCCATTGACCGCCTTCACACACAGACTTAAGCAGAAAGCGTCAATGTAGGGCTATTCCAACAGATACCTTCAAAAATATTCGTTCAGAATTTGAGAATCGTCTGTATGATTGTTTAGAAAACAACGGAGAACATTTTGAAAATTCCTTATAGTTAGAAAGAAATTACAAACTTTCTCGCAGTATGAGTATGACTCGCTCCACTTCCCTTTAAATATCTCCGAAACTAGTGCGAGGATAAAAAAAAAATTATCGCACGAAAATTGCTGGTCTTTTTACGTACAATAAGATCCCGTAATAAAAAATATAGTTTTCCATTTAAAACAACAAAGTTGACCTTCAAATGACCTTGAAAACGCCACCCGAATAAAAAACTGATACTGCCCCCATAAAACTGTACTTTCCCGCTCGAAATCCTTGGACACGTGTTGTCCACTAATTTAACACATCTTGCGCGGTTGCTTTGCCGCCAAACTCGACTTTCGTCGCTTCCCGCGCAAGATGTGTTAATATCTTTCATACTTTTCGTGATATTCGGCTGAAAAGTTTTCAAATGAATACCCTGTATATGTCACTAAGATCTGGATGATAAACGTCCCGGAGTTGTCCCCACTACCGCGAGATATACCCGGTGAGGGGCCAAGAAGTTCGAGAGGTCTCGGACACCGATGAGTGTAAACATTAGGGTGGACCTTAGTTGCTCTTGTGCAAAATTTTTTTTTAAATACATTTGATGCGACCCTTGCAATCTGTTCTACTCGGTAAAAAACTAATTCCCTCCAAATTTCAAGTTGATCGGACAAAGGGAAGACGTGTCGCAACGAGTTTGTTTATGCAAAAAATTTTAATTTTGCGAAAAATGAAAAAGTACACATTTTTTCAATCCCACTGGTCATTAAACACTATTTTAATGTAATATTCTTATTATATCAAAGCAAAAATTAAATTGTTTAATGAACTTGTTTAAGCAAAATTTTTAATATTTATTTTTTAAATATAAAATTTGATCTCACATTAATATAAGGAAAAGTGGAAAAAGACAGTTAAATACTTATAATTAAATATTTTATTTATAGGCCTAATTATAATAAGAGTATAAATAATTTTTAAAAATCTGTACTTAATGTTGTTATATCAATTTTTGGGTATTTTTCCCTATAATCGGTTACAATTTGTAATATGAATTGTTTTTCTTCTTCGTTTTTACATAACGTTAAATTATAATCTTTCATTAATTTTACTGCTCTTTCTGCAACGTCATTCACAACTTCTAATTTTGTTATAATACCTATCGCTTCGGTATAATTATTATTAGTTTCCCATAGTGCTGGATCAATTAAAAGAAAATCTGAATTTATATTGAACTTATATTGAACTTGAATTTATATTTTTAATTCAAAGACCCCACGCAACACAATTTCGTATATGTGATGGCGACAAGGAAAATACAGAAGATCTCTTTCAATTCTTTGTTCTAGCAACACACATGCGCCCTGTAATCGTCCCGTATTTGACGAAGTCGTGTCACAGCATAAAGCTTCTACGTGGTCCGTTAAATTCCATTCTTCTAAGGTTGCAAATATCGCCAAGGCCTGATCGCTTCCACTACTGGAAGAAATCGCAGGTATCCCCAATAATTTTCGTACACCGTTGCACGAAATTACCACTGGAAGTCGCTCCACAGTTTTCTTGTCCAAAGTAGGCAACATCGCGCCATCCCAGTGTACAGTTATCCCCCTGGGAAATTACTGAAATTTTCAAACTTCAAACCGATTGCGACACCCTTTTCTGTTGTCCAATTGAGTTTTTCTTTTGCAGAACTTATTTTTTTTTTTGGATCTGGAACAGATCTAGGGGGTCGCATAAAAAAAATCAGATGGTCGAAAAATAAGGTCCACCCTAGTAAACATAACGCGGCTCGGTTATGTCTCCTGGCAAGACCCGTGTTGTTGACATATATCGAGAGTGCACTGTATAAGTGATATTGTGGACCGACCCGATATGAGAAACGCGGAGGAGAGCGATTGAGTAGCAGCGGTTTGACGGAAGCCCCGCGGGACGAGATAAACGAAAGCTGGAACGCGTCCCGGGACAATTAACCGGGGAGCCGCGATAGCCCCGGACAAGCCGTTCTGCTCGGCAGCGCGAAACTTTCTCGACCGACTCCTTTTTGTTCGCCGTCACCTGCTACGGGGCCCGTGCACGCGATGGAATAACGCGTTACGAGGCTCTGTTCACGGAAAGGCGCAATCTCCCCTCCGCGACAGATCGACAGGAACGAGATAACGTCGCCTTAAGTATCGGAAATAGTCTTATCTGTCCCTAAGAGCTAGCCGATCCCGGGGAGGCCCGAGTTACGTAACCTAATCGTGAACAATGTCAGGCAAAAGTAGCAACGACACGCGTAACAAATTGAACAAGTTCTTCGGCGATCGCATCTTATTGTTTGCGGAAGTGTACTGATGCCTTTCCTTGATCTCTCGCCGCCACCGTCGAACACAGAGAAGGACAATGGACAAAACCATTTTCTTGTTCATTATTTCTTTTTAAAAGATTTTTACTGAAGAATTTCTGTCACATTTCTCGGATTTAAATGGCACCAAACACGGCACAATTTCGAGCGTGTTTACTTGTTTGATTCTTCGAAGAGAGAATCTCTAAGAATAGAGAGAGTCTCTATTATCTATGCTAATCGGTGGGACACGAGGCCGTGTTTGGTGTTAATACAAAAATGTCACGAACAATTGGAAACAAAACAGTTTTATCGTTGGGGTACACCCCCACTAAAAATAAATTTTTGATAAATACCATGCACACCTCTTTCGCATGTATCGAGGCATTACGGTACTTTCAAAGATTTCGAAGACTCGACCGTCTCGAATTTCTTAAAATTCTTTAAACAAAGAGAACGACGTAACCTTGTAAACATTTTCAAAAACGAAAAACCGTCGTGACGGTTAATTTTTGTTTCGAACTGATCGAGACTGGTCAGAAGCGAACTAAAGTTTCAGCTTACCTAGTTTTTCGACTCCCGGCAATAGATATTCAAGTTTGCGCGACGCTATACTGGAAATCTACCTCTTCTTTTGCAACAATAATTTTCTAGACCTTAAGAAGTTTGACAACTTCGACGACTTCTAAGACTCCGCAAAGTTCGCGGGATTCTACAATAATGCTGAGCACGAAGTTCGCGAAGAAAGCTTAAGAACGTGATTTTTGGGCTTCCGCGATATTTCAGAGCGCCTTAGGTCTCCGCGAATAGCCGGGGCGTCAATTCGTTCCTGCGGAATCGCGCGTGTTCATGCAGCTGATTGGACGGGGGAAATAAACGACTCTTTTCGTCTGTGTCTGTTCCTCTGAAACAGTGGTCCGCGGATAGTTTTGCGGGGGCTAACGGAGCTAACAATAAGAGCCGCCGTTTCGTAGTTACGTAACCTTGCACAACAACGAATTTCTTCGATTTCTACGCCCATTGTATCGCCGCGTTTGCGCGCGGTGCACAGCGTTCGGCAGACACTCCTGCATTCTGGCGTAATAATTGAATGCTGCTTGGTCTTCCTCCGCGTAAACCCTGAGTGGATTTACGTAAGACGGAGTTAACTCGATGCGGAGCAATTATACATGGAAATGCGGGAATATCGATTTCCCGGTGGCATTGTCCCGCGACGCGACGGTCCGACGGCGACGACTGTGGTGGATTTTGTCAGCAATTAGTCCCGGTTACGATTCGGTTCTGGAACAAGGCAACTTCCGCTCTTGGCGAAGTTTACATCGTCCGGAAGCAGATCCGGGAATTTTCAGGTAAATAGTAATCAAATGTTAATAAACTACCGCGAATTCCAATCGGTTGATGCATCAACCTTGGACCAGGTGTAACCCCTAGATTTTCGGAAGAGGAGAGCTCGAGGTACACTGAAAATCTCAGTGGTTCCTAAGCAGCTTATTTCTATAGACTTTGAGGCTGTTACGGTCAGTAATGTACTGCGGAGCGATAGGAAGTTGGCTAAGTATGGGAGCCGAGCGCTGATTGGTGACTAATAAAGTCCCACTGCTGCTTAGAGTTTAATAGCTTAATGATTGAATATTAATAAACTCCAGCGAATTTCAATGCAGACATACATTAGTTGCTATGAAGATTTTGGAAGAGGAGAGCTTGAGGTACACTGAAAATCTTAATAGTTCCTAAGCAGCTTGTCGCTGTGGACTTGGAGTAACCTGGACAACTCTTGATAAGTTTGCTGAATATTAGAGTCAATCATCGATTGGTGACTTAATAAAGGCCCTCCGGTTGCTTAGAGTCTAATAGCTCATCTCCTGGGACAGGTACTTTCGTTATTGATTACACCTACCAACTGTGGATAGCGTGAGCATGGCTGTAAAACGGCCGGAGATGTTTGCTCTAAATGCCACCAGCCTAAAGCGAGCTGAACAGCTATTTCGTCGTCAGTGTACTGTGCGGGGATGACAAAGTAGAGGAATGGCGGCCAGATAAATGAGTAATAGACCGTTATTGCTTAATAGTTTCACCTTCTGTCACATGTGCCTTCGCTGTCTGCTAAAATAGTCACATCGAATTGAATTGCTCGATAAAGACAAAAATCGACGAGTGCTAAACACCCTGGTACCTTTAACCCGTTAAGTGTGTTTGACGTGTATACTCTATTACGGTGCGTTCGACGTGTCCTCGTCGTGAAAAGTATAAAACTACCATTGACTATAACAACTCGAAATTTTAATAAAATACAATAAGAATATTATTATAAAATAGGACCACTAAAAAAAATTTATAATAGGACCATTTTGCCTTGCGTTCGACGCGTATGCACGTCATTGCTTGATTATAACTCCACACAGTGTGGGGGGTTCTTAAAACTAAATTCCACGCTTAACTGGTTAATCGTATACAGGGTGGCACACATAACTCTGAACAGCTCAATATCTCGAAAACTATGCCATCGATTTTAAAGTTCTTAGTCTTAAATTGCATGGAATTGAAGGGCCTTTCTAACTACATAAACGTGAAGTGGCCTCCCTTCCCCTTTAACGGGGGAGGGGAGGTACCTTTGTAATTTTAAATGGACCCCCTATAAAATGTTACATATTTAGATTCTACCAGAAAAAACAAGTCAATTTTGTCTGAAACATTTTTTTGTCAGATACTTCCATGATGAGATACAACAGTTTGAAGTTTCGAGTTGTAGGTACTTGATGCGCTCGGAAATAGCGTTATGGAATTATACGCGCTTGAGTCCTTTGCTTATTCATGAAGAAACACAAACAATAATATTTACAATTCTTGAGTTTGACTCACTTATCTATGAAAACGGTTTCAGTTTAGAGCTGTTATTCAAGCAGTCACATTGTGATTATGGCAACTTTTGACACAGAAGTGAATATGTTATTAACGTTAGGTGAATGCCAAAAAAATTATCGGCGTGCAGCAGTGATGTTTTTTGAACGTTATGGGATCAAAAAATGTCATGCAACATTTCATAATTTAGAAAGCGGCCTCGCGAGCACGGTGAATTGTGTAAAAAAACTCGCAATAAACCTAAAGCTGTCACTAATGAAAATAATAGTGCCAGTATTCTTGCTGCAATTACATTAGATCCTCATATTAGTCAACGTACACATGCACAAACATCACATATTAGTCGTTCATCAATTCAACGAATTTTGAAACGGCAAAAGTATCATCCATATCACATGGTTTTATCACAAGAGCTTTCGATAGCAGATTACGATCACCGCGTAAGATTTTGTGAGTGGCTGCAGGGTGTTGTGGAAAATGACTTTTTGTGCAAAATACTTTTTTCCGATGAGGCCACTTTTATGAATTCAGGGCATGTAAATAGACATAATCTGCATTATTGGGCCGTGGAAAACCCAAACTGGATGCGATGTGTTCCCTTTCAACATCGATGGTCTTTAAATGTTTGGTGTGGCCTAATAGGAGATTTTGTGATTGGACCTTATTTTTTTCAAGAAACTGTAACATCTGCAAGTTATTGTGATTTCTTAAATAATCATTTGCCTGCGCTTTTGGAAGATGTGCCACTGCACGTTAGAAGAGAAATGTGGTTCCAACAAGACGGCGCTCCTCCACATTTTGCAATCATCACCAGGCAATTTTTGAACGAAAAATTTGGGAACAAATGGATAGGTCGTGGGGGACCTCGTCAATGGCCTCCTCGATCCCCCGATCTAACACCATTAGATTTTTTCTTATGGGGATATGTAAAGGACAAAGTTATGTTTGAACCACCGACGACAAAAGAGGATATGAAACAAAGAATACGTGACGCTTGCGCTTCAGTGACTCCCGAAATGTTAAAAAATGTTAGAACAACTTTGATGTTTCGAGTAAATAAATGTTTACAAGCCCGTGGTGGACATTTTGAACATTTAATTTAAAGTACATTTTATTTCTTCACGAATAAGCAAAGGACTCAAGTACCTACAACTCGAAACTTCAAACTGTTATATCTCATCATGGAAGTATCTATATATAATCAAAAAAATGTTTCAGACAAAATTGACTTGTTTTTTTCCTGTATAATCTAAATATGTAACATTTTATAGAGGGTTCCATTTAAAATTATAAAGGTACCTCCCCTCCCCCGTTAAAAGGGAAGGGAGGCCACTTCACGTTTATGTAGTCAGAAAGGCCCTTCAGTTCCATGCAATTTAAGACTAAGAACTTTAAAATCGATGGCATAGTTTTCGAGATATTGAGCTGTTCAGAGTTATGTGGGCCACCCTGTATACCTGGAGATGCACCGGTAACTGTCACAATAGGTGAGCTATAAGCTGACAAACGCTAGTCAATGGAATGCGGATGCGATCGACAGCAAACAGCCCCACCTCTAAACAATAGCAATTCCACTCCACCCTCTGCGACATACTGTTATTGGTCGGAACGGTCGCGGCTATAAAGTGGATCGCGTGACGAGCCCACGTGACTGCGAAAGTGTCAAAGGCGAGGTCAAAGCGAAGAAAGTGAGATCAAGCGTCAAAGCTGAGCTAGACAATTCAGGGTACCGACGAGAGCAGCTCCGGATGATTAATCTCTCTCGATTTGACTTCGAAACGGCCGCCAACGAACGGATGATTCTCAGAAGGTTTCGTGAGCGTCCGTACGCTTATTGCGCTCGAGCGAGTATGTGGGCGGCACGTGGGCACGCGTGCACGTTCCCTTTCTTCCGCGATGAACGCTAAAGGAAGACGTCTTACAGCTGTCGCAAGAACACAAAAGAGAAAGTAATCGTTTAACAATGACGACAGTGGACCCAGTAGACTCCCGAGTACATTCCACCGGTCGCGACACCAACAAAAGAGGAAACGACGCGGAGGTAATGGTAGATTGGACTGACAATGAGCCTCCGCGAGACTATGTAGGGCGAGAGCTGGAAGGCCAGAGTGCCACAAAATTAGCTGAGAACCGAGACAACAGTGCAATTTAACAGAACACAGAAGGCTTATGTTAATCCAGGACACAGGTACCGCGAGCACAGCGGAAGCATTGCGTGCAACGGTTCGAGACGTACAATTATTGCATAAGCGTGAACCTGGATTGGGATATTACCTGTTGGCATTCATCCGTCTAGCCGTTGAAACCAGCCATGAAAAGTTAACCGATTACGTTCGAACGATTTTAACGCGGTCATTAACAACGTGAAAATAATCCGACCGCCGTCGATAACGTTCGCTCGCTGCCCGGTAACTATTGCAAACCGTAAATACAAGCGGGACAATACCAAAGATAAGTCATTTGACGCGATCTATTTCCCAAGAACCTGGCAATCAGCTTCACCTGGCTATACCGCCAGCTTCCTGTCCGTTATTAGAGTAGATTATAGGCGACGCTGTTCGCGATTGCGCCCTCGAGACCAGACAAACGTAACCGCCGGAGCGGAATGGTTTTCGATGATTCCTTTCGCGAGAAAAAGGACATCGGTTATTGCGCTACTAAAGCCTTTACAGTCTACTTGGGTGATCCGGCGTATAAAACTTCCCTCGTAAAAGAACCATCTTTTCGAGAAGTATCGTGTTTAAGTGTCCTGACAACTCTTCGCCTCGATTAGGTCGTAACCTTTAACATTTCCTTCTCGCGATGAAAGTTGCGGCTTCCAGCCACGGAATCGAACCGGTAAACTAATCGCGAGACGAGAAGCGACACGCACAAAAAGATGGACCTCGCACTGTCACAAAATCGGTATCGCGAACACATTTTCTCGAGCGTTTCATATTGCCGTGGGTTTTAAACTGTTCGTTGCGGATTCAGAATTTCGGAGAAAAATCAGCGTCCGTTGACAAAGATCGAAGACACCTCCGAGTGGCCGTAACAGGCTAAATGGCGCATCGGAACCGATTAAACGCAATGTTGTACCCTGAACAGAACGCCCGGATTAGTATTGCATTTGCATTTTCGCTTGTTCTCGTCTCGGGCAACGGTGAGTTTCAATTTTCAGTGAGCGAGGTAATCGACCGGACCCGACAACTTCGAACTCGCTCCCGTTACACCCATAAATATTCCGACGGCTTTAAAAACGGGCCGAAAGCGTGTCAAGAACCCGGCGAACTCGCCGAAGTTTCGGCAGCAAATTTCTCGCGGACCCGGGATCGAAAAACGAAAGAACTGGCGAGAGGAACTCGCTTAATCGCGCGATAAATTAGTTCGGTCGGCGCGGTCGGTCGGCGAGAGAAGAAAACGACGCGGTTCCCCGTACGCCCGAGAGTTACGAAAGGACGAGCATCCCCATTAGAGCCGTGGAAGGATCCGGGAGGTAATAGCTCGGCTCTAACTTAACTCTGCACACGATCACGCCTCGTGTAAACTACCGTGAACGCTGTCCGGGTTATTATGTGTGCGCGAGATAATGAAAACTACGGAAACTGCCGACGGCCAGTTCTGTTTCCGGACCGTATGCCTCCGCCACGCTCCGACACCGTCAAAACGATCACCGAATCGCCATCCCACGATCTTCCCTATCGATCGTATTCTCATTAAAAGAAGCAATTCGCCGATTGCCGTCCGAATTCAAATATTAACCCCTCAAACGGTCTATCCCGAGCGAGACTGATATAACTAACGTTCTACATATTTTCCCTCATTTCCTGTAACCATTAACACTTTCACTGCCAAACTAGAAACCTCAAAAGTTCCATAATCAAAGTAAGTTATTTAATGAAATAAAAATTGAAAAGAATTAAATATATGATATTATTGAGTGGTCCTCCAACTTTCTTACATTTTACTGATCCTAATCAGGTATAATGAATATGTTGACATCAAAATTCATTTGAAAACCTGGACGAATAATTCCGTCACCCACATATGGGTGACATGGCAGTCAACGTGTTAAAACATCTGAAAGAACAGATTTTTGAAAACGTAAAGGAAGATTCGCATTACTTCCAGGGAGTTTTAACCCAATTTAATTCCACCTTGCCTCACTCTCCCCACTTTTGTGGAGACAAATTCACCTAATCTCTCGTCATCTAATTAGCAGCCGCAATTATACCAATCGTCGTACACTGAGCAGAATTCATATTCGGAAACTGTTTGCAATAAAATAACTTTTTTACAAACGAACCAAACGACTTGAGCTTCTCAATACCAGATAAAAAGCTGATAAAAAGCAACTTGAACTATTTTCTTCGCGATTCCGACAAATATTTCTTTTACGCGTCATCTAGTAAACAAATCTTTCCAACTCCTTAACACTTTCACTGCCAAACTAGAAACCTCAAAAATACCATAAAATCAAAGTAAGTTATTTAATGAAATAAAAATTGAAACAATTTTAACACTAGAACTACCGGACCAGTCAAAATGACTGGTTCCTAATTTTTCCTTTCACAATTACTGAAATTGTAAAAATGTTTTCATCGGAAATTTTTTAATGAACCTCTTCATCGAAGCACATATTACAATAAAAGTTGTATGACGTCTGAACGGGCACAGACTTGTCACTGTTACAAAGCAATATACGTCAGTCGCATTTATTGCTCGGTAGTTCTAGTGTTAATGTATGATATTGAGTAGTCCCCCAACTTTTTAGCATTTTGCAGATCCTAATAAAATTTGTTAAAGTGAATACATTAACGTAAAAATTCATTTTAAAATCTGGACAAATAATTCCGTCACCCACATATGGGTGACGTGGCAGTCAACGTGTTAAAAGAGCTCGACTCGTTTGGTTCAATTTGAACAAAGTTGTACTGTACGTTGGAATTGGTTCGATTAACATTGTCAGGTATTCGGTGAGACGTCGAAATCGCTTCCACGAAGAGGATCGGTCTAATTTTATCAGGACAGAGGCGAGGGAAAGAAAGAAATGTAACCGGCTAACGATGTCAGAGTAATCGACAATGCGACGCGAACCGGGTTCCCGGCACCGTTCAATCATTCATGCGGTAAACAGGTTCCATTGAAGCCAAAAGCGAACGCGCCATTCTTCGGTGCTCCCCTCGACGCAAAAATCGCGGCCGTATTTATGCGAGGGCCGTGCCACGGCTCTGCTGTCTTGCGAACGGTCGCCCTTCCTGCAGGTGGTACTTGTAAGAACAGGAGGGAAACGGGAACAGGGGGCGAATGGAGAAATCACTCGTGCGCCGAGAGGACAGGTTCCGCAAAAATAATCCCGTGAACCCGTGAACCGCGTTTCTTTTCGACGAACGACCTATGGAACTGGTATTTACGGCCTCGTTTCCACGTAAATGGGACAACCTCGTCCGCCGTCATCGTTTCATCAGGAAAATGTCAATTTCTGTGCTCATTACCTCGGACACACGGCTCAGGTGATGTTCAAGTTTCCGATATGCAACATTATTTCTTAACGCGTTCGCACTGGGTCATTTCTGACGGAGGTGCCGGTCGAATTTTGCGACACTTCGCGAAGTTACGGTATGTCAAGTAAATTAAACTTTACGTATTTAACTCTCGGAACATCTTCTGAAGCATTTGTGACGTTATGTCCATTTATTTTGACGCTTCGTCTACCAGAAGTTTAAAACAGGA
This sequence comes from Halictus rubicundus, assembly GCF_050948215.1. Lineage (NCBI taxonomy): Eukaryota > Metazoa > Arthropoda > Insecta > Hymenoptera > Halictidae > Halictus > Halictus rubicundus. Next base: position 3,731,808 of record NC_135155.1, read on the forward strand.
TTTTTAACCCTTAGCACTCGAATGGCGAAAATATTTTTTACATTATTAAATTTGTTTGTATTCAATAGGTTACTAAACACTTCAGTATTTTTACGAGTAAATTGCACCATTTTCGTATGTATAACATGAAAAAAAATATACAGAGTGGTCCGTTTAATCAAGGCCACCTAAATATCTCTTCAGGTTATTGTGATGCAAAAAATATTTGTTACGTAATGTGCATGGTGTCAATGGACCAAATATCTGGTAAGAATATTTTTTTCAGAAGGTCATTTTTTTCGGAGATATCAAGGTCATCGGTGGTTTTTGATGCATAACTACATTTTTTTTATTGCATCGTGTAACTGATCGAAAAATACATTCAGATATGTATAATAGCGTGACCTTGAAATGACCTTGACCGTCGAAAATTAAAGTTTGCCTACAACTGATCTCGAATATCTTCGGCAACGACTCCTGAACCTGTGAATGCGAGGAAAATATTTTTCATCACACTAAAAATATCGATCAGCAGATATGCGTGTGTGTGTGTGTTCTAGGTTAAACTTTAATTTTCGAAGATCAAGGTAATTTCAAGGTCATATTATTATACATACCTGCATGTACTTTTCGGTCAGTTACGCGATGCAATACAAAAAATGTAGTTATGTATAAAAAAAACCACGGATGACCTTGATATCTCTGAAAAAAATATTCTTACCAGATATTTGGTCCATTGACACCATGCACATTACGTAATAAATATTTTTTGCATCACACTAACCAGGCAAGTTCTGTTGTAACGTGTTCCTTGATAGGCGTTCAAGATTTTTAATGTACGAAGGGGGTAAGAGATGTGAAGAGATAAACGAACAGACTACCTTAACATTAACACTATCATACATAGAGTAACGCATAGAGGAATAACAAGTGGCATCACACTAACCTGAAGAGATATTTAGGTGGCCTTACTTAAATGGACTACCCTGTATGGAAGGGAAATATTCTAGGTCGGAAGAAATGGTTCGTTTTGGAGTTAAAATAGCTTCGAATGCAAAGGGTTAATAATTATACTGTAACAAGAGGAAGATTACAAATCACCTTCTATGCAAAGAATCGCAAGCGAAATTATTAGGTTATATTACCGGGAATGAATTGGTGCTCAGAAATGTCATGGGGGTCGTACGCCAAATATTATATTTAATAATTTTCCATCGATGCGTGTTTAGTGCATAGGAAGCCGCGGAATTGAATTGCAAAAGGGGTGGTTCGTTCAGAAAATGCGTTGGGGTGCAACTGGTCTCCGGTCGGGGGCTTTCGTGACGACAAACATTTCGAAGAACAAGCGAGAATAAAAAGCTGTTGAGCCAAGGTTCCCAAGTGTTTTTCGTTGCTTTGGGTTCAGTGATTCGGTGGCGAGGTCGGGAAGCGTGACAGCGAGCAGTCTGGCAGCTCGGGGGCGAGCCATAAGCAAAATTCGAGGGTGATAAACCGTCCGTAAATATTTGACAAGTGTTACGGGTTCGACCGCGGGCAGGAACGCCGATATGAGAAAACAGCGGGGCCGACAACAAACAGAGGGATTAGCAGACAGATTGTTGGGCGAGGATGGCGCGCGGAGAACAAGGGGATGGAACGGAGACGGCAATAGGAATAATATCCTAGATACGTCCAGCCAGCCAGCCACTTTCTACCCTTCTGTCTTGCTCTCTGTCTCTTTCTCTCTCTCTCTCTCTCGGCTCGAGTATTTCGACCGAGGAGAGGATTCTTACCACGGGAAAGATCCCTTTGTTCCTACTTCACAGGTTCTTGCGCGATAAAGAACACAGGCTCGAGAGGCATGGCATCTCATCTCGAGGGTTCCTCTTCAGCCGGCCTCTTCTTCTCGCTCTGCCTTTATTCTCCTCTCTTCCTCTTTTCACCTCTCTTTCCGCTCCTTCCTTCTCTCAATCTTTCACTTTCTCGCTCTCGGCTTCTATTCCGTATCGCGGGACCCGGCCCGACCCACCTCTCACCTGTCCGTTTCGTTTCTAGCTCGAGGACAGGGCCACGCGGCCCGACGAAAGCCGAAAGAAAGCAAACCGGACGGGTTTACACTTGACCAATGGGCCGAAGAAGAACGACACCGCCTGCCCCGAAGACGAAAACGAACCTTTCGACGGTGCGACGCGGCGCGGGGGCCGGATACTTCCAGGAGGACCGCTTTTAACGCGCTGCTTTTTTCAACCGGCTGCCGGAACGTGCGATGTTTATGTACTCGCAACGGGCCGGCCGGCCGAAACGACGAGTTTTTCGGCTGACAGTGTCCTTGAGGATCGATCGCGGTCCTCGGGGACATCGGCGGCCGGTTCAAGGACCCTCCACGCTTCCGAGAATTAAAACGGTCGTGCTCTTCTTGGCCCGGCGCGTCCTTTTTTCCTCCGCCGAGGCAGAAGCTTGTCGATCGGTCGCTACGTCGCGTCGCTTCAAACAAGCTTTTGGTATGTGTTGTGGTTAGGGTGTTAAGTAAGGATTCACCCAATACAACGATAACCATTTATTAACAAAACAAAACTCAACAACGTAACAAGAACAAAGAAAACGGAATAACAATGAAAGAAAAACTTCGGATAGACGACTACGAACAACTGACAACTGACAACGACTGACTGACTACAACTCACTGACTTGAACTGACTGACTGCACTGAACTGACTTGAACTGACTCGTGTCATCCGTCAGAATCCGCGCTTATATCTATTCCCCGCGCCTCCAGGAATTTCCTTCGAACAAGAAAACTTCTGGAGTGGGGATGTCGCTTCCTGTACGTGCCCCTTGGAGAAAGTTCGTGTCCTTGCACCGAACATCCGTGTCCTGGCCAAAGTCAAGGGTTGGCGGCCAAATGTGCACCCCAGGTAGGAACAGACTTCCGGCGACTAAGTGTGCGCTCGGGAAGAGCTTGGGCCTGGCGACCAAGTGCGTCCAAGGTCCCAGCCCGCAGACGACGCTCCTACCTGGGTCCGATCAACCCTTCTCCAAGGGGTCCGCCACAAGCTTATAGTAGACAAACGAGGCATCGTTCAACGAACACAAATACTGAAACTAGAGCTCGAGCAGATTGCTGGAGCCGGAAAGACGTAAAAATCCACTTTTCCAGAAAAGCATTCTCGAATCGCCCTCTATCATAAATGATAGAGTAGACGCTGCGTAAAGTGTAGCCTGCAGACTCGTTCTTAGAAACCACAGGCCTGGAATGGACCGACAGACGCGACCCAGTTCGAATTAATTTCTCGTCGGTACACCTTCTCCTGGACCGCCGATTTATCAACGTCGCGGATACGAGAGCGAATTCAGGGACACGATCTCTGTATCGGGTCCGGCTGCGCAATCCTGACACTTTGCTGGGAATCTGTAAAAAGCTCGGGCAACGATAGAAATTCCAGCCGTCTATCTAATTAATGAGCCATTGATGACCGGCGAAGCGTGGCGATGATGCAATCGATTGCGTCTAGTTCGGCCCGAGCGGTTACAAAATCGTTACAAATCTTTGACCGTTGGCCGCTCGTCTGGCTGGAGCGCTTCTTCCTTGTCCCCGAGGTTTTTCCCCCTCGTGAATCGTTCAACGACTTTTCCGGCCGTCCAGGTGAATCGTACGGGATAATGGGAAAACGTTCCCTGGGAAAGGTTCATCGTTCGCGCACGATTTACAGGCGACGTCATCTTATTCTCGCCGCTCGATCGCGATCTCTTGCGCGAGAAAGTCCACGGATTTTTCCTTCGCGACGCTCGGACGAAAGTTAAATTCCCGCTCTCCCTCGCCCCCTTTCTCTCTCTCTCTCTCTCTCTCTCTCTCTCTCTCTCTCTGGTCGCGAGCCGATCTACCTGGCTACCGGTGCTCCGGGATTATAAAGCCTGATCGATCTCGTCTTATGTTTCCTGACACACGATCCGGCATCGGACGCCGTCCCTAAGCGGATTATGATTGTGCTTTTAAGCACCGTAGAGCCCTGACTAATATCGGTGCCAGCAATTGGTCCTCTAACCTTATTCGAACCTGTCTGGCCATCTTTCGCTCCTTCCTACAGAGAGTCGAGAAAGCGTTCAATGAATTTGCCCATCGAAACAATGCGTGTGTAACAAAATGTTTTGTCATGGCTTCTTCGGGTCATTCTACGACATTGGATCGGTGCAGATTTGGTGAAACAAAACATAATTTCCAAGGTTAAATTCTTTTCTATTGCACCGTTTAGTACTCGTCTCGGCGGACAAAACTCTCACAGGAACCGTGCGAAAAACGACTTTAAAGTGAACTATTTTATGCTATATGTCTACAGGGTTCCCCGTATTGGATACAGCCGCGGAGGGGTGATCAGATTTGAGAAAATGAGTCGGAAGTACGGAATAAATTTTTTCATTCGACGCTTTGTTTTCGGGAAAATCGACCTATCTACATCAATACATTGTGGATTTTATGCAATTATGACAAAAACGAGTACGTGTAATTCAAAACAGTGGAAAGATTAGAAAAGTTCAACAGTGTCGAGGTACTATTTTTAACATATAAAAATGATTAACGAGGAAAATAAATTTTTACTTAGCTCCTATAGATTGCAACTGATGTATAGAAATTTTATTTTGCATAGAGATCCGCAGTCTATACATCAATTAAATGCTAGGGATTTTGAACTTGGCGGACTTCCCAAGTCGATTTTCTCGAAAGCGAAGCTAGTGACCTAATCTTTCTGTAGCGACTCGACGGCTACCACGTCCCCGGAAAAACCCGGTTCGGTTATATGACCGGAATTACCCCGAGGGTCTTTACCTAGGCCCATTACGAGCCAGACGAGGATGGGTCTGCCGTACATCTGGCAACCAGACTCGCCTGGCCCGATATCGTCTTGCCGGTAAATGGCCTCGGTTTGCATCGGGTCCAGCTACCCCAGGTATACGTACATACCTGATAGCTGGCCCCGTGCAGCCGAGAAACTTCCCGCGGACGTTTCCGCATCTGGCAAAGTTTTCCGGGGACGACCTTCGTCTCCCCTCCATGGGACTCGTTGTCCTTTGTTAGTGGACAAAATAAAAAGCCCTCCGTAGGCGTCGGAGGGCCTCACTTTTCGCCTCTTGCTGCGACCGAGTCGTGACAGTCGTCGTATACGATCTCACTCCCTCGCGCCTCGCTAGTCCGCGTTCGAATTTTGTATATTCCGCGAGCTCCGAATAACAGTCTACGTCTCAACCTGAAAGTGGATAGATTTCCACGGTATCCTGTTCCGCCTACATCCTATCCACTTCAATTGGTGACCCCGACGTGATCGCGACGCGAAGATACCGTATTAGTGCGCGAGTGTGTTAGTGCGATACATAAACCCAAGCCTGACTTTTGTTACACACGATGGCGACCGACAGTGTCAACGAGCGTGTGGCGGTGCGCGTTCCGGAATTCGACCCACAGGACCCCGAGTTGTGGTTCTGTATCGTGGAACGGATTTTTGCCGCGTCTGGAATCGTGGCTGAGGTGGCAAAAATTAATTACGTGACGAGTGCACTTGGCCCGCGATGCAGGGCGGAGGTCCGCGACGTATTGCTGGCCCCGTATGCGGCGGGCGCGTACGACACACTCAAAAGCGAATTAATCCGCCGATTGAGCATCTCTCAGGAGCAAAAGACGCAACAACTCCTGGAGCGGGAAGAGCTCGGAGATCGGAAGCCGTCGCAATTTTTACGGCACCTGCGTAGCCTCGGAGGCAGTTGCCTCACGGAAACGCTCCTGCGGACCCTGTGGCTTGGCCGCCTACCCGCAAGCACACAGGCCATCCTGGCAACCCAGAAAGAGACCCCGCTAGACAAGGTTGCCGAATTGGCGGATGCCATCCTGGAAACGCACCCCAGCCGCCCAGCCATCGCCGAAGCAACGTACCCCGGACCAGCGGCGACGTCTACCCAAGCAGCAGTTTCACCGTTACCGGCCGAAGCGCTGTCCGAGCGGATGATGCGGCTCCTCATCTCTTTGCAAGAGAAGACGGAAGAAATGCAGCAGCAGATCGCGGAAATACGCTCATCCCGGAATCAGCCGACCCGGAGGTACTACGACCACCGACGCCCACGAAGCTCCTCCCGGGGCCGTTCGCCAAGGAGACAACACGCGCCGAACGGAGTATGCTGGTACCATACCACGTATGGGGCGAACGCGCAGCGTTGTAGTGAGCCATGCAGCTTCCAGGGAAACGCCAGGGGCAGTCGGTAATGACGGCTAACGACCATGGCCCGACGTTTCGCCGTCTGTTCATCTTGGATCGGCAGACGAAGACGCAGTTCCTGGTCGACACGGGAGCTGACCTCTGCGTCTATCCAAAATCTTTGATCCGCGGCGCATGCTCGAACTTTGGATACGAGCTCTCTGCGGCAAATGGTACGCCAATCCCCACGTACGGGACGACTACGTTGACGCTGAACCTGGGCCTTCGTCGGGAGTTCACCTGGCAGTTCGTGATCGCCGACGTCTCAAAGCCAATCATCGGGGCTGACTTCCTGGCACATTTCGGCCTCCTGGTGGACGTCCGGAATCAGCAGCTGATCGACCAAACGACCACCCTGAGCACGAAGGGAGCGGCAGTACGTGAAGAAATCGCATCGGTAAAAGCGATGCAGGGAAACACCGTTTTCCACGCGCTGCTGGCCCGCTTCCCCGCCATCACCAAGCCGCGAGGGACACCTGGAGAAGTCCAGCACGACACGCGACATCACATCGCCACGACACCAGGACCATCCGTCGCTTGCAGGCCCCGACGACTTGCACCGGACAGGCTAGCCATCGCCAAGAAAGAATTCGAAGTAATGGTAAGATTAGGCATAGCGCGACCGTCAAAGAGTAGTTGGTCGGCGCCACTACACCTAGTGCCAAAAAAAGACAGCGATACGTGGCGTCCGTGCGGCGATTATCGTGCCCTTAATGCTCGAACCATACCCGATAGGTACCCGGTGCGACACATCGAGGATTTCGCACAATCCATCCGGGGGAAAGCCATTTTCTCTACAATAGACCTCGTACGAGCGTACAATCAGATCCCCGTCGCGACGGAAGATATAAAAAAAACAGCAATCACAACCCCATTCGGACTTTTTGAATTTCCGTATATGACCTTCGGTCTCCGCAATGCCGCGCAAACGTTCCAGCGTTTCATCGATGAGGTATTGCAGGGGCTAGATTTCTGTTATGCCTACATCGATGATATTTTGGTTGCATCTTCGTCGGAGTCCGAGCATTTACAGCATCTAGAGCACTTATTTAAACGTCTGGAAAAATATAATGTAGTAGTCAACCCCGGGAAATGTAGGTTTGGCCAGAGCGAGGTTAAATTCCTCGGTTATACCGTTGCCAAAGAAGGATCGCGTCCCTCCTTAGAAAAAGTAGCCGCGATTAGCAATTTCCCCAGGCCCGAAACCGCCAAGCAACTTCGCCGTTTCCTGGGTATGGTAAACTTCTACCGTCGTTTCATACCCAGGGCGGCCGAGACCCAAGCCCCCCTGAACGCGATGTTAACAGAGAACATCAAAGGCAATAAACCCGTAATTTGGACGGACAGGGCTCGCGACGCGTTTCGGAAATGTAAAGATAGTTTAGCCCAGGCTACCCTCCTGGCTCACCCGCAGCCCAACGCGCCGCTGTCGCTTACCTGCGACGCTTCCGATTTTATGGTGGGGGCCGCTCTACATCAGAATTGTGGCAACGACTGGGAACCGCTAGCCTTCTTTTCAACAAAACTATCCCCGACAGAACAAAAGTATTCCGCTTTCGACAGAGAACTACTAGCCATATATTCATCGATAAAACATTTCCGGCATATGCTAGAAGGCCGAACGTTTACCATCTACACGGACCACAAACCACTGACATTCGCTCTTAACAGTAAACCAGACAGACATACTCCGAGACAGATAAGACAGTTAGACTTCATCGGGCAATTCTCCACAGACATTCGACACATTTCCGGTCGGGATAACGTAGTTGCGGACGCCTTATCCAGGATAGACGCGATCGACGAAGGGATTGATTTCGAAAAACTAGCGGTATCCCAGGCCGCCGATGTAGAGTTGAGAGGTTTCCTACGCGGGGATACAGGCCTAAGTTTTAAAAAAGTAGCAGTACCGGGATTGACGGGAGCTATTTATTGCGATACAGCTACCGGGATAGCACGACCTTTCCTCACGCCCCCATTCCGGCGAATAGTTTTTAACGCGCTGCATAACCTAGCCCACCCCGGAATTAACGCAACGGTCAAAATCGTGACACAGCGTTACGTATGGCCATCGATGAAGGCAGATATTAGAGAATGGGCCCGCAATTGTTTGCAATGCCAGCGCGCGAAGGTTGTAAGGCACGTTACCGCTCCCCCCGGGTCATTCCAGGTACCGTCGGCAAGGTTCGAGCACGTGCACATCGACATTGTAACCCTCCCCGTCTCCGAGGGGTATCGATATTTATTAACTTGCGTCGACAGATTCACGCGATGGCCGGAAGCATTTCCTCTTGCCGATCAGGAGGCCGCGACCGTTGCCCGAGCCTTTTATGAAGGCTGGATCTGCAGATTCGGAGTTCCCCTGCGAGTCACAACAGACCAAGGCAGGCAATTCGAGTCGCACCTGTTTAAGGAACTCTGTGCTTCAACAGGTACGACTCACCTGCGTACGACAGCCTATCACCCAGCCGCTAACGGCATGGTGGAGCGTTTGCACAGGCAATTGAAGGCCGCGATCCGATGCCATGAAAATGCCCGATGGACAGAGGTCCTTCCGACCATCCTAATGGGGATTCGCTCTGCCTGGAAAGACGATTTAAAAACGACATCGGCGGAATTGGTGTATGGTGAGACACTTCGTCTACCAGGGAGTTTCCTAGCGCCAACACCAACGTCCACCGACACATCCTTTTTCGTTAAAACCCTACGAGAGCACTTCCAGGACATCGGACCGACGGCAGCAACGCCACATCGCGTTCCGCGGATATTCGTGTACAAAGATTTAGATAAGGTAGATTATGTATTTTTAAGGAACGACGCGTCGCGTAAAATCTTGCAAAACCCGTACGACGGGCCTTACAGAATCATAAGCAGAAACGTAAGGACATACGTCCTAGATATTAAGGGCAAACAAGTAACCGTTTCAGTAGATCGACTCAAACCAGCATACATTTTGTCCGAAGAAATCCCAACGCAAAACACCAATGTTGTAATCATACCCTCCGATCCTGCACCTCCCGTCAACAGCCCGGCGCAGAACACAGACACACATGTAAATAACACAGCAAACACACACACGGCCTCAGCTAGATCGACAGACCAAACAGCAGCGCGTTATACAACCCGCTTCGGCAGACGAGTGAGGTTCACCGAGAAGTACCAAGCGGGATTCCCATAAGGAGCAATAAAAAAAAAAAAAAAAAAAAAGAAAAAAGCGTATCAGGCGTAGTATAGGCATATCAGTGTACATATCTACCTAGGTTATAAGATCCATTGATTTATTCTGCGACAAGCTATAAAAAAATTGCGAATGTGGGCGCCATATACCTTAAGTAAGCGTAATTTTTATTCCGGCAAAATTACTGGTAGGGGGGTGATGTAGCGACTCGACGGCTACCACGTCCCCGGAAAAACCCGGTTCGGTTATATGACCGGAATTACCCCGAGGGTCTTTACCTAGGCCCATTACGAGCCAGACGAGGATGGGTCTGCCGTACATCTGGCAACCAGACTCGCCTGGCCCGATATCGTCTTGCCGGTAAATGGCCTCGGTTTGCATCGGGTCCAGCTACCCCAGGTATACGTACATACCTGATAGCTGGCCCCGTGCAGCCGAGAAACTTCCCGCGGACGTTTCCGCATCTGGCAAAGTTTTCCGGGGACGACCTTCGTCTCCCCTCCATGGGACTCGTTGTCCTTTGTTAGTGGACAAAATAAAAAGCCCTCCGTAGGCGTCGGAGGGCCTCACTTTTCGCCTCTTGCTGCGACCGAGTCGTGACAGTCGTCGTATACGATCTCACTCCCTCGCGCCTCGCTAGTCCGCGTTCGAATTTTGTATATTCCGCGAGCTCCGAATAACAGTCTACGTCTCAACCTGAAAGTGGATAGATTTCCACGGTATCCTGTTCCGCCTACATCCTATCCACTTCATTTCTTTAACACTAGAACGACCGGAGCAGTCAAAATGACTGCTACCTAATTTTTTCTTTTACAATTACTGAAATTGTAAAAATGTTTTCATCGGAAATTTTTTAATGAACCTCTTCATTGAAGTTGTATGAAGTCTGAATGAGCACAGTTTTGTCACTGTTACAAAGCAATATACGTCATTCGCATTTATTGCTCGGTCGTTCTAGTATTAATATCTCAAAAATCTTAAGCCGTTCAAGCTCGTTTCAGAAAAGTTGTTCCCTTTTATTAACCCTTTGCACTCGAGGCCTTTTTCGCTTGCGCAAACCAGCAACTCGAGACGATTTCGGCCAAATTAGGGAAACATTTTACAAGTACTTCAAAATCATTTATCAACAAACAAACGTATACAAATAATAAAATTTCACCAATTTATTTATTTTTATATCAAAAACAACAAAATTTGAGAAATATTATACTCTGTAATTAGTTTTTGTATGATATTGCGTAAAACAATGCCTAAGATGCATCCTAGGTTTATCAGGACACGTATCACAATAATATGTTACTTCCCGCCTACCTCCAGGCGTATTACGGTCAGAGCAAACCTTACAGTCCCTTTTCGGCCCTTTAAGTACTATGTGCAGCTTTCCATTGAGTCTGATGTCATCAGAATGCGACGTAGACGCTTGTTCACGATCCTGGCGATATGTTCCTCTCAATTGCTAAACAAGTGTTTTTAAAAATTTCAAATGGCTCAGTGGCTTTTTCCCTTTTTTAGTCTTCTCTTGTTTGTAGAGAAGGTAAGAATTGATGAGGCAAATTTCCATGACCCAAAAAAAAAGACTGTAACGCCGCAGCAGCGTCACACAGTAGGCAATTTGGACGAAAACGGATTCAAAATCAAAGAACTTTCGATAGAAATGATTTCATTAGTTTTTGTCACAAAAATCTATTTTTTACAAAACCCTGACGTCGTAGACAAATTTTGAAACCAGATTTGAAATCCGCGTGAAAAAATCTATGGGAAATGGTGTATAACATGTTAAAAAAAATTTTCCGCGCGTTGTATTGGAAAAACCACAATTGTCTTGAAATTGTGCAAGTTTAACGAATTTTCTCAAGGTTAAAAAACGTTCGTACCATAATCTCCTTATTTTCCCATATTCTACAAAGTTTCAGCTTTCATTTAAAAAAAATTTCATCACTCTACCTCATTTCTATCGAAAGTTCTTTGATTTTGAATCCGATTCAAATCAGCCGGGCGCCGTATCGGCGCCGCTCGAGTGCAAAGGGTTAAGTATCTACGGAGAGTTTTTCGGCTGACTGTAGATCATTTTGATCCGTCTAGTAATTCCGGCGGTGAAAATATGGAAAATGGAATTCCGAGAACAGCGTTGGATTACACAAGTTTCTTTCATCCGATTTTTGCGAGACTGGAGAACGTACAGCATGAAGGATGCTCGGAACAGTCCGCGTACGTACGATAGATACCTTTCAATAGACGCTCACGTGATACCGGGGGCTTGAGTTATGAACGTTCATCTTTACAAACGACCAAGGCGTGAAACGCGGCCGAGCCTCGAGCAGTCTTCAATAATCGATACGGAAATCCGAAAACTTCACGGTCGACGGCTGTTGATCAGGAAACTTGCACGCTTCGAGGGGGCCCCTGGTTCGCACAGCGTCATTCACGAAGCAGAAAATTCCACGAACTAAAAACCGGCACGGCGGCGTTCTGCACCTGACGCTTCGATTTGGGTGGCCAAACGGCCGTCTCACTTGCGTGCAAACTTTTAACAAACTCTCGCACCCCCGGGCGCACCTCGTTTCTAGGATACACTGGTTATCGCGAGCGTTCCGTAACTGGCCAAACGGCTTCGACGTTTTGAATTTTACAAGGGAGATTAGCGTATCCGAAAATTCAGACAGTCTCGAAACTTTGCGAACGAGCCGGGCAAGTCCGTGCGAACATACTTTCCGTTCGCGCCACGCTAAACTCTCCGATGGCGAGACTAAAAGTGTACAATTTTCATTGGGAATTACCGAAGGACTATCGGACACATAGGAAACGATGTTACAAGTTAATTTGACAACGTCAATTTATGTTCGCTGCAATAAACAACCTCGACGATGAAAATGTGAAGTTAATTAAACCCAACGCTGAACGGTAAAAAAGCCGAAGCGCGGAAAGCTTTCTCTTACAATTACGAAATAGCGTTTATGAAACGGTGTTTGAACAACAAAGCGGTGGTCCGAGACGACATCAAATGAAACCAGCTTTCAAGCATAATTAAAACCGTGGGGTAATTAAGGAAAACGGTTGCCAATTTCGATGGCCAGGCAGCCGAACAGGTCATCTTTACCGGGCGATGTCGCGTTCGGTTACGTAAAAAAAAAAAAAAGAAAAAACGAAGCGCAGCAAAAAAAAATTGCCCAAAGCGGATGATGAAATTAATCGGCGTTTTAATTAATTTCTCGCCCGAAGGGAGCTATCGAGCGGATAGCCACCTCTTTCCGACGCACCGTGCGTTTATAATCCCCGTTCGGCCGGCATTGTAGCAGCCGGAAAACGAGCTGCACGATCGCCTATAAAGGAAAGTTCATACGCCATTAATATGCCGCGGCTCCTCTTTCGATTTCGCGTGATTTAGCGGCTCGCGGAAGGTGTAATCGGCTTATGGTTAAGTGTGCGAAACGCCGCACAGTCGCCGGCGGGAAGCTTTAACGATCTTCCGCCAAACGTACGTTTCAATCGAGCCCAGACTGTCCTAAGTACAGTATTTATATATGTCCCAAATGCTTAGCCGATAAAAGCCGCAGAACTATCCCCACTGCGGTGGGGTATATGTACCCCGTGAGAGGCCAAAAAACTCGAGAGATCAAAGAATAGTATCTCCTGGCCGATATATGTCCCTGGCTGGACCCGTGTTTTGGACGTATATCGAGTAAACACTGTATTCGCACATTCAAACAGAGTCTACCTTTTGAAAAGATGTGCGGTTCGCAGAACAATGCGAATTTTTACTCTATTCTTTGAAAAAACCATTGATAATATTATTCGCTGACAAATGGACCGTTATTCCGGCTGTTCTCGCAGCGACACACCCACAATCCGATAGGAAAATTCGTCCAGCGTCGTTCGGTCGATACAAGGCACGATGCAACGCGAGCATGCGAGAGGTCATGACAGAACACGAGGAGAATGCGTGTAGAGCACGGTAACGCGCGCGTCACGAGAATTACTTGTACATTGTTGCGTCTTTAATTGGGATTTCAGTTTAACTTGTCTCGTCCAAGCTCCTGTGATCAGATTCGACGACAGCGTAAGCAGCTGTGCTTACAATGTACCCACTAGGGTGGACCTTATTTTTCGACCATCTGATTTTTTTTATGCGACCCCCTAGATCTGTTCCAGATAAAAAAAAAAAAATAAGTTCTGCAAAAGAAGAACTCAATTGGACAACAGGAAAGGGTGTCGCAATCGGTTTGAAGTTTGAAAATTTCAGTAATTTCCCTTTAATTTTACATGCAACTCAAATTTTATGTTTTAATGATAAGAGTTACTGTTATAACATAAAAATATCATCTTTTGGTTGTATAATAAGAAATTTTACTTGAAAGTTTCAACAATATTGTCAATATTTTGGTTTTTTACATTACGGAGTAGAGCTATGAGCGCGCCAAACGGTCGCCAACAGGCCCGAATATTCAACTTTTAAAAAAATTTCAAAATAGTTGGCCTGAAATTAATAAAAATAATTACATCCCGGGAACGCACGACGATTACGTTCTGAAACATATTAATGATATACAAAAAAAATCGAAATTTTTAAAAATTACACAAAAATGAGTCACCCAAGAGATGACTACAAAGAACTTTTAGAATTAGCAATAATTTTTCTTGGGGGATTCCTTTGGGTGGCATTTCATTCAAAATGCCTGGCGCATTTCACCATGCGAGGTGGATGGCTAAAATAATATACACTTTAAAAATATTTATTTTTCGAAACGAATTTCCCCTCAACCAGGAAGAGTATAGTAGCATTAGAGATACATGTGTATTTCTAATTAACATTTATATTGAGCCGTGGATTTTGACCCCAATGGCTGCTATGGCGCCACGTGTAGATCTAGAATTCATCAAAAATATAATTCATTACAAAAATGTTAACGAAGAAATAAGCGATGTGGCATTAAAAAAAATTGTGAACCATTTATGGTACTTGTCACCGGAGAATGCGGCGCTATCGTTTTTTGATAAAAAAAGTTTCAGTAGAAACGAAAAGATCGATGGTGCAAGCACTACAAAATGTAAACAATAATAATAATTATAAGAGATACATGACAACGACTATAGAAATTAAAAATCTTGCGAATTTGGAAATACAACATTTCGTATCATGTGAATCAAATAATTTTTTCAAACGGTTCAATATAAATTCAGATTTTCTTTTAATTGATCCAGCACTATGGGAAACTAATAATAATTATACCGAAGCGATAGGTATTATAACAAAATTAGAAGTTGTGAATGACGTTGCAGAAAGAGCAGTAAAATGAATGAAAGATTATAATTTAACGTTATGTAAAAACGAAGAAGAAAAACAATTCATATTACAAATTGTAACCGATTATAGGGAAAAATACCTAAAAATTGATATAACAACATTAAGTACAGATTTTTAAAAATTATTTATACTCTTATTATAATTAGGCCTATAAATAAAATATTTAATTATAAGTATTTAACTGTCTTTTTCCACTTTTTCTTATATTAATGTGAGATCAAATTTTATATTTAAAAAATAAATATTAAAAATTTTGCTTAAACAAATTCATTAAACAATTTAATTTTTGCTTTGATATAATAAGAATATTACATTAAAATAGTGTTTAATGACCAGTGGGATTGAAAAAATGTGTACTTTTTCATTTTTCGCAAAATTAAAATTTTTTGCATAAACAAACTCGTTGCGACACGTCTTCCCTTTGTCCGATCGACTTGAAATTTGGAGGGAATTAGTTTTTTACCGAGTAGAACAGATTGCAAGGGTCGCATCAAATGAATTTTAAAAAAAATTTTGCACAAGAGCAACTAAGGTCCACCCTAGTACCCACCGTTCCTTTTTTTAAGCAACGATTTATAGAAATTCCCGGTGAGCTAAATAGTTGATAAAAATCCAATTATCCGAGGCTTTCGCCGGCCAGAGTTCCACATCTCGCCGAACGTTTTATTTACAGGCAAGAACGAATCTGTTCTTCGCGGGCGCTGATTAAACAACGAAAGCTTCCCATGGCAGATTTTATGCTAATTTAATCCGCTCCGAATAAAACGGTAAAGGGGAACTTTTTCCGCGATTTATCTTACCGTGGGTAATTAGCATGGAAGGGGTCGGGGGTGAGGGGAGTGGAGGGGGGCCTGGACGGATGAGATTATAAAGCGGCGAGTTACCTGGCAAGGAGAAGTCAAATATTAAACTGCGCAAGTTGGCTCGCGGGGATCCCCGTGACTCGACTGTATTTCCCTTCTTATTTAAAGGTCCCGGCTACAAAGTCCGCGGAGATACGGGGCCCGCCGTGTGATTAAAATCGTGCCGCGCCGCACCGTTCGATTCGCTTATCTCGCCGAGAGGAGACAAGCGTTCGCGGGAGTTCCATTTCGCCGGTGCGATTCGAATGACGTTTCGAAACGCGCGTTCAGGCACGCGAGAGCGCGGTCTGCTTTGCTGTTTTTCAAATTAAAATCTCTAATCTTCTCCCCTCTAACGACATCAGGTAATTTGGAAATTCGCAGCATTTTGATACTATACTATTTTTCCTTCGTCTTTCAATTCTTATAAGAATCCCGTGACTTTTTCAATTTTTTGAAGGAGAGCTCAATCTTTGAGGATTCAAATTTTTTAGATGTCCAGCTAGCTGTCACTACATGAAAAAGTGCTTGAACGGATACTTCAAAGACAAAAGTATAAAATAGTATGTCTGTACATTAACTCTTTGCACTCGAAGCCATTTTAACTCTAAAACGAAACATTTCTTCCGAGCTAGAATATTTCCCTTCTATATACAGGGTGGTTGGTAACTGGTGGTACAAGCGGAAAGGGGGTGATTCTACGCGAAAAAAGAAGTCGAAAATATAGAATAAAAATTTTTCGGTTGAGGCTTTGTTTTCGAGAACATTGAGTTTGAAAATGCAGCCAATGCGCGTGTTATTCGATAGGAATTGTCTGCTGCGTCTGACCATGACCTACCAATTCTACTTCCTACGCATACTAAAGCACGCGAACCCGACGGATCTTTAACCCTTAGCACTCGAATGGCGACTGTAAGGCGCCACTAAAAATTGCTGTATCGTTATTCAAAATATTTTTTACATTACTAAATTTGAGTGTATTTAATCAATTACTAAACATTTCAGTGTCGCGGGAGTAAATTGCGCCATTTTCGTATGTATAACACGAAAAAAAATATGTAGAACGGTAATTTTCTAGGTTGGAAGAAATGTTTTGTTTTGGAGTTAAAATAGCTTCGAGTGCAAACTGTTAAATTCGATTTTCTCGAAAACAAAGCCTGAAACGAAAAATTTTTATTCTATATTTTCGACTTCTTTTTTCGCGTAGAATCACCCTCTTTCCGCTTGTACCACCAGTTACCAACTACCCTGTCTATTTTTTCATGCTATACATACGAAAATGGTGCAACTTACTCGTACAGTAATGAAAAGTTTAGTAATTTATTAAATACAAACAAATGTAATAATGTAAAAAATATTTTGAATAATGATACAGCAACTTTTAGTGGCGTCTTAGAGTCGCCATTCGAGTGCTAAGGGTTAATATTGTTCTGTACATATACAATAGTGGCAGTGTGTGCTAGTGGTGGTACAGCTGAAGATGAATCGCTGCCGTGGTTAATCAATTAACCATAATAATAATACTCACAAATTCTTAACCATTTCTGAATGCACGCAATGTGAACATAACATACAATGTGAACATAAAGAAAGAAAATGGATCATCGACATTAATTTGTAAATCACAATAATCTCCATTAATCTCGAAGACGCGTTTAAAGAAATGAAATTTGCAATGAACAAACATTTCCTCGCAATGGCGGCTGTCCACAAGCGGACAGGTTCTGTTGCAAAACGTTGAATGTAAATCCAGCGGGCCGCGCAGGCTGTTAAAAGTACATTTAATTAGTATTATGAAACATCCCGACGAATGGTAGACGAACATTCTGATACGGCACGTACACGGAATCGATTTTTTTACTAGCCACGCGAATTTTGCGAGAAAAATAGATTTTTGTGATAAAAACTATTGACACAGTAGTTTGAAGGTATATCGTATTCTCATATGTAAAACACAATAAAAATAATAATAATGAAGTATTTGAACGTTTTGAGTTACTTACGAACGTGTGACTGTAATGTAGTATAAATTAGATATCTATTGTCCACAATTATATTTTCATTTACAGAGGAAGTAACGTAAGTATTTAACTTTTTTAACTCACGTATTTTCATCAACGAAGTTTCTAACTTTCTTTCTTTGGTATAACTTTAATAGATCTTTTACTAATATTCTTCTTTCTTAAATCCGACATTCTAAAATGCTTGTTCCTATGTGGAAATTACTTGAGATACGAGACAGTTAATTGGAAAAGAGCGAAGCATTATGCAGTTCCAGTTAGAAGCTCAGTTAGAATCTAAAAATATGATACTTAAACTCACGACAAAATAGCCGAAAGAATAGAATCCTAGACGTTTTTAATCGAGCGGTATACTTAACCGACCCGAAAATTTCACTCATATTAGTAGAAGACCGATTAAAGTTGTACCAAAGAAAGAAGGTTAGAAACTTCGTTGATGAAAATACGTGAGTTAAACAAATTAAATATTTACCTTACTTCCTCTGTAAATGAAAATATAATTGTGGACAATAGATATCTAATTTATACTACATTACAGCCACACATAGTCTGCAGAAAGTGCCAGTAGCAATGACAATGACAGTAAGTAACTCAAAACGTTCAAATATTTCATTATTATTATTTTTTTATTGTGTTTTACATATGAGAATACGATATACCTTCAAACTAGTGTGTTATCAAATCATTTCAACGAAAAAATGATTTCATTAGTTTTTGTCACAAAAATCTATTTTTTGCAAAATCCTGAGGTCGTAGACAAATTTTGAGACCAGATTTGAAGTCAGCGTGAAAAATCTATGGGAAATGATGTATAGCATGTTAAAAAAAAATTTTTTCCGCGCGTGGTATTGGAAAAACCACAATTTTCTTGAAATTGTGCAAGTTTAACGAATTTTCTCAAGGTTAAAAAGCGTTCGTACCATAATCTCCCTATTTTCCCCATATTCTACAAAGTTTCAGCTTTGATTTAAAAAAAATTTCATCGCTCTACCTCATTCCTATCGAAAGTTCTTTGATTTTGGACCCGATTTTGTCCAAATTGCCCACTGTGCATATAAATCGAGCATATAAATCAAACTGTCTGGTCGAACGGCTGAGAGGAATCGTAATAACGGTGATACCATCGGTCGATCGGTCGATCGGCTCGTAAGAAATATTTTCGCTAAATACGGAGCTGGAAACGCGTAAACACCTGGAACAGACGGCTTGATCATGGGAAACGGTGTGGACCAGCTAATCGCAGCCGAATGATACCGGCGCGGCGCGCGGTGATAAAACGTTCGCAGCCTTGACTCGAATTCTGCCAAGCCCGCTATAAACACGATCGCGAAACAACCCATTTCCTCTGCTCGCGTGTACCAAACCTCCGCTGGGCAAACAAGGAGAGCTGCGGACTCCGGGTTTCAGGTAACAGAAAACTGTAAAAGCTCGATGTAACGGAGTCTCCGAATGAAATCCCTCGTGCTCGATTTTACGTATCAGGTTACGCGATGCAACTTTTCTGCCATTTTTCTGGGAGATGACATACAAAAATATAGTCACAACCCACAGTTTTCTGTGTATTTTCCTATATTTCCTATCTTTCTATTTACTAAATTACGAACTGCTTCTCTCCTAGGAGGAACTAGCCAAAATATTTACACTCGTACAAAATCTACAAAATTAGAGATTTTTTGTGAGACGTTCAAGTTAAGTGTCAAGATTGGGTAAATACTTCTGTCACCCGCATATGCATTTTTGTAAATTTGTAAAATACCAAGAAATGCGGGCATTCACATTTTTAGTATTTTTGAAAAAGAAATTCTATGAATTCAGAATTTACTATGGCCTTTGGTATGTCTGTAGACGCAATCCACAAAAACGGAAAAAATGGCGAAACACTACCAGACGATAAAGGCGTTTCAGTTTAATGACCTGGTCTGACAAAATCAGTGCCTTATCTTACTTGCCAACCAGCGACAAACTTTCTTATCTTTCGGAAGTCTTTTATTTGCGGTTGAACCGTCTCGCTTTTTAATTCGTTTCGTAGAAGCGACGTTTCATGGTCGCACCTGACTGAATTTAAACGAGCCGATAAGGCACAAATATTTCAAGCCTGTAGACTAGTAGTTAGGCCGCGGACTTTGTACTATAACTTAACTTAATGCATAATAAAAATCCTCTGTATCGATTGCGCGATACATATACATTCATTTCTTTTCTTAATAACTGTATACAGTCGAAAACAATGCAACAGT
Source organism: Halictus rubicundus (assembly GCF_050948215.1). Taxonomy (NCBI): domain Eukaryota; kingdom Metazoa; phylum Arthropoda; class Insecta; order Hymenoptera; family Halictidae; genus Halictus; species Halictus rubicundus. Next base: position 3,751,585 of record NC_135155.1, read on the forward strand.
ATTTTCAGATTCTTCAGACGTTCTTACGATATTGCACTTGGTCTATTTATTCTAGTCACAAATGCATCAAATCTGCAGTCTAGTTACGAATAAGCTTGTTATAAACTTTATTTTTTTCTATTCTCGCATTATTAAATAAGTTGTGATTTTGTGTCACTTTTATGAGCATCGAAGAGATACATGGCGCACAGAAATGCAAAATGTTTGCTTTACACAAAGGTGTAGAGGCTACTAATACCTAGATTGCGGATTTTTACGCAGAATAAAAAATGCACGATTTTATTGTAAGAAACAGAAGTTAAATGGCAATGTAATTCCTCGCTCAATAATTCATTTTAGGAAGTCGAAAATAATATAACATCATTCAATTGTTCTGATGTTATTACAGTTTTATATTTCACCATTTTCATTGTGAACGCATAAAATCCGCAGTCTACTGATAACATACCGAAACCGTGTATGTACAGTGATTTCTCTATACAGGGTGGGTCGCCACATTTTGCCATCTAGATTTACGTCATTATTATTACGCATAGCAAACAATGTTTCAGATGAAGTTAAATGGTTTTGAGAGTGGCACATTCTGATGGTACATTTTTTTTGTTGGTGGACGTGTAAAGGACATATGAAGGTCATTAATGTTTTTTTTTTTTAATGGAATCATATATTTTTTATTGCATCAGCTGATGCTCCTTCATTTTTTTATAAAAAAGTATTAATCTATTTGTGTAAAAAAAAATCATTAGGAGATATTTTAATTCTAATTTGTTAGGAAATCTCGACTTTCTGGTCAATATTATGAATTCAATGTGATAATGTAGTAGGAGAGCAAGAATTATCAATGTAAATATTTACATTTTCTCTGTTGATAATTCTTGCTCTCGTACTTATTGTGAAATTTAGACTTATTGGTCCATACTTTATCGAAGGATCACTAACCGGACCAAAACATACACATTTTTTATCAAATACTCTATGGACATTTTTAGATGATTTACCATTGCATACACGACAAATAATGTGAGTTCAACAGGATGGTTTCCCTGCTCATTATTCAAGAATAGCAAGGGATACATTAAATCGAATGTTCCCAAATCGTTGGATAGGGCGAGGTGGTCCCATTCATTTTCCGGCAAGATCACCAGACCTAACGCCCCTCGACTTTTCTTGTGGGGCTACTTAAAACATAAAGTGTACGCTGAGTCTCCGACTACAATGGCCAATATGGGGGATCGTATCATCAATGAGTGTAACAAAATAACATCAGATACACTACGCAATGTTAGTGAGTCATTAACTTCTCGATTCAGAAAGTGTTCCGATGCAAATGGTCGCCACATTGAACCTTTTCTGTAAAGAGACATTACAATTAAAATATATCCTAAACTAATGATCTTTTTACACAAATAGATTAATACTTTTTTGTAAAGAATATGAAGGAGCATCAGCTGATGCAATAAAAAGTATATGATTCCATTAAAAAAAAAACCATTAATGACCTTCATATGTCCTTTACACGTCCACCTACAAAAAAAATGTACCATCAGAATGTGCCCTTTCAAAACCATTCAACTTCATCTGAAACATTGTCTGCTATGCGTAATAATAATGACGTAAATCTAGACGGCAAAATGTGGCGACCCATCCTGTATATGTCGCCAAAGCCTGGATGATAAACGTCGCGGAGTTATCCCCACTGCCGCGGGGTATACCCCGCGAGGGGCCAGGAAGCTCGAGAGACCTCGGACGCCGTGAGTGTAAACAAAATACGGCTCATGTCTCCTGGACGATACATGACACTGGCTAGACCCGTGTTGTTGACACATATAGAGAATTCGCTGTAACTGCGACATCGTTTGTATCTTGATAAGTAAAGGATCGATCGGTCGTATTACGTCCAGTCAATTTCGATATTGGATCGCGGAGGGGTTAATAAAGAAGAGTCGTGCGCTTTCACCGGGATCCGATTCGATCGCACCCGGAGGAGCCCCGAAGAAGGAGGAAGTTATTACCGTATGAATGCCGAAGTGAAACCGGGTCTCGTCCGTCGGCTTCGATCGCTTCATTCCCGATCCTTGTCCCAATTCTCAGGGACAATGCACGCGGATGATCGCGTGATCGTGCCCGGGTCCCGGGTCCCGGGATCCGCGTGTATCATTCATTTACATGGGCTTTCGACCCGTGGATGAGGCAGAAGTGGCTTTTGTTCCGCGCGGCCGTCGCTGTCGCTGACAGCTTTACGATCTGGAGATCGTGATCGCGGGACGGTAACACAGTTTCTGGAGCGCTGGTTGCGGTGTTCGACGACGTTCGATCCAGGCATCGGCGCGCCCGTGATTGAAGCCCCCGAATCATTTCCAGAGATTCTATCTATCTTCTCTCGCTTTTTCTTTCTCTGTACACCGGCCGGGGGGTGGCGAGCATGATGAGGGAAGTTTCGTGATATCGTTCATCGTAGATTGCGGACCTCGATAACGGAAGCTTGGTGATATACGGGTTTGAAAACACCGGAGATCCGGAGGGGAGATTTGAATATTGAAAAACGAACGACGAGACGTCGAATGCTCCTCTGTTGTTGGACGCCGCGCCGTCGTGTACCGGTTTACTTGCAGAGTAATCTGCGAGACCGCAGAAACTCACAAATAGAAAAAGTTGACAATATTGTGAGACTGAAAAGATGTTAGCATGATTCCCGATATCGCAATCATTCTGTGCAATTTCAATCTGTCTGCTTGGCAGAAGTGAATTTTTTAGTCTTTCGACAACAGTAGAAACGGCGCGCAATGGTCAGACACGCCGAACTACCGCGGGGAGTAAAAATTTCATTCAGTTCTTCCTGCAGGGTCAACTGCTTCCTAATTGTACCACTAGTCGCGTGTCGTAATGTACACAGGGTGTCCCATTTGTAGTTTCAAACTCTGTTTCCGTGGAGACATTTTACCTTGATGACCTTGAATGATCTTGGAAGACGAAAGTGTTATTGAATTCGTCACTTTTCTACACATTTCCGTATAAACAACAGAGGTCACCTTGAAATCTCAGAAGCAGACCTAAAGGAGATTTGTGACCACCATAAGATGCCTCTCGCAAAACAGAGTAAGTTTCGTTTGAAATATTTTTGACGAGCTATAGATCGGGAAACAATTGCGTGCAAAACTTCAGATGGAACACCCTGTATATAGAACATTTGAAAATTGACAAAAGTAAGTTATTCTTATCAGCATCTTTATGGCAGACGTATGTTTCCCGACGAACCTGTTCAGTTTCACGAATCACGAACACTTACTGCAAGTGTAAACTTCAATGCGAACGTCGAACTTCATTATCAACAGTGTTAGCTTTCGGTTTGGGCGCGTGTCTCGTGTTTAGTTCGCGCAAACGTATTGCAAATATCATAGTTTACCGTGTTAGGTACCGACCAGGGCCTGATAGCGAATTGGTACACAACGTTGGAACAGAGTCGACGCGAACTTCGTGTTTATCGACTTGAAATTAATATCGGGGACGCGTGAATCTGTAACGCTTATCTGAAAAATTATTGCGCGAAAATATTGAACGCGAACACACAAGCATTATTACTTCATCAAACTGATAATTGTGATACGAAGACGAAAAATAAACGTGAAATTGAAACAGAAACGTGTGAAACGTTCTGAAACACATTTTTAAAATCTATAAAGAGATTTGCAAAATTGAATTCTGTTTACGAAAGAATGACGTAACCGTAATTTTTCCTAGGTTTCCTAATTGCGCGCAGAAGTTTGCACCGCCGTCGTCAATTTTATTATCTAACCCGGTCTAATTTGGCCGATCAATATTTTGAATCGGAACCGCGGTTTGACGTTGCTCTTCCACTTATTACGTGCTCGTTAATCGCGACCGAAGGTGGATCGACGGTTACAAGTCTGAAATAATTAACACGCCGGATCGGTATTCCCGATCGCCGATGGTATCTGCCGTCTGATTTTAACAAGTGTTCCCTCATTCAATGCAAATACCTGTGTATTGTCTAGCGGTACACTTTCTGCGGCCCGATTCGTCGATATCCGAAGGCCGTCGTATAAAAGCCTGAATGTAGATCGCGCGATAAATTAACACGTACGATTTACTTAGCCGGGCGCGATCCAATCGAGGCTCGATCTACGCCGGCACGTCGCTTTGTTCCATTGTCGTTATTATCAGGACAAAATGTTGTCCAAATTGAACGCGGTGCCTGTCTCGGCTCGACAGCCATTCTTCTTCGATGAAACAGAAACGTGATTTATACGTCAAATCATAATCACGATCGGACAGATGCTTGTACAGTGAAGGAAACCGCACATTAACACGGAAACGGAGAACACTTGTGCAGGATTATTTAACCCCGTTTAACTCGCGTGTATTATCATTTCTACTGGGGTTTATCTGAATAAAAATTAATAGCTGGCTAGGATTTTTCAATTTTCCTTGTACGCGCGATTCAGCGAACAGACAATAGCGAGATCGATAAGAAACAGATAGTATCACACTACTGTCTGCGTCTCTGTTGTACGTGGAAGCAATGAGTCACGGACAAAGACATTAGGCTGTCGCATTAGAAAGCAAGCGTGTCTATCGAATTTTCTAATACAGCCGCTTTCAAACCGCGTAAAGGAAATTGATTCTAAACTTTGCTCGTCGTAACCTGTGCCAAATAAGTTTCCCAGTTACAATTTACAACTAATTAATTCGTGGCGCGCACAGCACATTATAACGCAAATTCATAGTGCTTGCTGGAAAGAACCGCGGCGTGTATAATTTACTAAAACAACAGCCCGGTCATCAACATCGCGAAAAACCGCGACGTTCCACGAGCCCAGACCCAAACCACCGAACGCGATCGCGATCCCTTTCTCGTATCATAATGATTGCGTGTCCAACAGGGATTAACGGTCCCCGACAAATCTCGTGGCGGTTTTCAACCGTGGAAAAAAAGGAGGAAGAACGTAACGACACGAAATGGGCCGTAATGGAAGGTCGGTAATGAAAGAAAATGGGTCAACGATCAACGGTCGTCGGGATGCCAACCATTGCGAGCCGAGGGTTGAACGAAACGATTCTTCCAACTTTCTAAAGCGATTTACAGACATTGTTCCTCGATTTAACAGTAAACCTGTCACCGTTGGTCGAATGATGTAGTGATTTCTCTATATATGTCGCCAAGGCTTGCATGATAAACGTCGCGGAATTATCCCCACTTCCGCGGGGTATACTCCGTGAGAGGCCTCGGAGGAGTGTAAACATAACACAGCTCGGGCATGTCCTCTGGGCGATACGTCCCTAAGAGGGACATTACGTGCTATAAATATTTTTTTTTATTATATTTTTGTCTACATAATGCGATAGTGCGTTTTTAGACGAATTCGAGGAGCTGCTGACGAACTAATTTCCTTTCAAGGGAGGTCGTAAAATTGTAAAAAAAAAAATCGAGCGTCGGATTACAAAAGGCTACATCCTAACTGTCATGTCCGTCTCGTAAACGTAAATGAAATTCGTGCTTCCGCCAGGAAAAACTGTAGGATGCCAGGCCGTGGAAACAAATCTCTGATTAGATCGAGCATTTGCTGTCGGACGTCGCGTCCGTATTCTAGCCGGAGGAGCGTTTGACCCTTAAACCCTTTGGCAGCGAGCGCCGTTCAAGGTGAGCCGAGCATATCCAAGCCGTTACGGAGAAACTTACATAATACCGGCGGGTTCGACCATTCGCGACGAATCATACGTTGCGGTATGCGGCGAGCTATGCGGCGCGGAACGTTGCAGCTAGTTCATTTCGTGACAATGGAGTGGGACCGTCGCGTTGTGGAACGCGGCGCGTTTCTTGGAACGGCCGGCGATAAATTGGCCGGTGATTTCTACGAAAAACCTTTGTTTACATTTTCGAGCGGATCCGCTCCGGTTCGTCTTACTCATTGCCCACTTTCGGCACAGTGACTAGGGCGTGTAACATTTCAACGCGTTAACCCCACCTACGCTCAGTCACATAATTAATTGGCGACCCCTTAACGCTAGAATCTACCGACCCCGTCGAAATGACAGATTTCAGAATTTTTTCTTTTACAATCCATGAAGTTACAAGGTTTAACTACGGTGACTCCAACTAATATTGGCACACTCTTAAAAATCGCATAATATTGTCAATATTGGGGTATACTACTTGATTTTTTTGAGAAGTTGGAACGATTGGTTCGCTTACATAACGTGAAAAAATATGTTTGATTGAAATTACAATTGGTCGAAATTGCAGAGAAAGTACTAACAGTTGTATTTTGCAACTTTTTTATGCGGGCTTATATTAAAAATTTAAAAAGTACGTTTTGTACGTCTGTATCAATTATACATATTCTGGATATTTCATCTAAATCGGTCAACATTGCACTGAGCTACAAACGTTTAACGATGAAAGCTTAAGGGCGAAAGTCGCTGAATTTTGACCTTCTCAGGGAATTTTGCCCTTATGTGATCATTTTAAAACATCTGTAGCTCATTGTAATGTTCACCGATTTTTATGAAATTCTCAGAATATGTATAATTCATACAGATGTACAAAACGTACTTTTTAAATTTTTAATATAACATAATAAATATAAAATTTTCTATAAGATATCAATGGATGAGAATGCAAAGTTTAATATCCTGGATTTATCACCACGTCGGGGTAGACCAAGACAGTTTGAAAATATTGTATTGACACCACTTTATAAAAATATAAGACGAATTACAACAGCGAAATACAAGGACATGATGCACTTACTATGATACATACCACCGGAGCACCATGACTTCTTCAAATCCCTTCCCCATACACTATATGTAGATGAGCAGTACATTGTTATGCAATTTACGCAGTTAGAAAATGTCCTGAATTGCATAAATTGTGTTTTTGAAGTGTTGTAAAGACATATAAAGTAAATTGAGTATTGTTCTTTCAATTTGAAGCACTTTATATTACGTCGAATGGACTTGGGCTCTTTCAAATTTTATAACGAATCTGGTTGTTAACTTTGAAAATGGCTGAACTCTATTTTTGGTAGGGAAACACATATTATTCAACTTAATAATTGCTATTACTTTAATAGGAACTGTAAATTTAACTCTTTTAGATACACTTAAGCAGTATGACACATTGGTATCCTATACGTATATTTTTCATTTTATTGAAACACAAACCCTTAAATATCTCAATTTAAGTACTTAGGCCACTTTCAAAATGAACGGCTCATATATCCAATATATTGGCACAAAAATTAATTTTTGAATGTAAAATGCAAGCAATTATAAGGTTCGTACACGAGTCATGTTTTTAATTAATTCAAACTACCAATACGTTAGTGAAAATTCCATTTTTCTTTGTATTCTCGTGCTATCCGCTTGCACGATGTTAATTATACAGATCATCCGCAGGTTTCCACAGCTCTGCAATTTATAATTATTACGATAAAAGCACACTGCGAATACACAAGCCGGAATTTTAATTGAGAGAAATAAATGGAAAATAATGAAATGTAAACGTCATCTAATCGATCCGATCGCCAAACGAAACAGTGAAAGCGAAATGGTTAAACAACAAAGATCAATTCCCGTTCTCAGAAACGAAGGATTCGCTTTTCCGATTAACAAAATGGGCGCTCGCGTCGCTGGAACGGTGGGATCGCACGAGACCGGGATTATTTACGCAGCGCACAATACGGTAATTACAAAAAATCCGGTTTTAATGGAACCGTTATCGCGGGACGAAATTACGTCGCTTTGGGCTGTTGTTTTCGTTCATTGTTGAAAACAGGATCAAATTAAAATCGGGCAAGCCTGTCCCAGGGGAACAATGCCGACCATGTTATCCAGCGAATGCGTACGACCCGAAACCTACGACGCTCCGTGAAATAATTACGTGACCTTATCTCACAGATAATGCGACACCGTTCTTTAGACGCGCCCACGCGTAACAATGATACACGGCAGCTCCGTGAAAACAGAAGAAAAATCAACCCGCCAAATTGTTGCACGAGCAAAGAATCTTCCTCGAATTTTTACCCCGCCCCGGTATCTTAATTCGCATAATAGTCGAGAAAGATTCCGATTCTACGCGGAGAAAGAATTCCCGGCTTCCCCTCCGAGACAATGAGGGATCAACATTGTTGTGTCAGTTTCGGATACGTCGAACGATTTCGCACGGACGATTCCTTTGTTTGCGAGACAAAAGTGTTCGTCGAGGAAACGGCGTCCAAATATGGAAAAAGTAGAATAGTGTGCTAATTACTGTAGATATTCTTGAAAACTCTTAAGGAACAAGGTTGCTGAATCAGAAAAAATAGCACGTACACATTACTGCTCTACTTCATGCATTTAGTCGTCATTTTTACTCGCTCATTATGCCTAGATAAAAGAAAATAACTCATTCTGCGGGGTGATTCTTGAAGACAGCCTTTAGGACGATATTTATTAACACATCAAGATTGCCGCTGTATTACTTAATTCATTACAGTGAATTCTCGATATATGTCAACGACACGGGTCTTGTCAGCGTCGAGTATCGTCCAGGAGACATAAGCCGTGTTATGTTTACACTCCTCGGCGTAAGAGGTCCCTCGAGCTTTGTGGCCCCTCATGGGATAGGGAGGATAATTCCGCGACGTTTATCATCCAAGCCTTGACGACATATATAGAGAAAACACTGTATTGTTGTAGACATAGATGTTTCTACCATCTAGCTCTATTGCATCTACTTTCATTTATTTCTCCTGTTCTGTTCAATAGAAAATTCTGAAAAAATGCAACGATAGCATACCTAATAGCAGACATAATTGTAAATTTTTCCAGAATTTTTGCTCCCAAATTGAACATTCAAACAAATTCAAAAGCTCAAGTCGTGTATTGTCCAGGAGACATGAGCCGTGTTATGTTTACACTCCTCGGCGTCCGAGGTCTCTCGTGGTCCCTCACGGGATATACCCCGCGGTAGTGGGGATAATTCCGCGACGTTTATCATCCAGGCCTTGGCGACATATATAGAGAAATCACTGTATCTATTTATTCAAATCGCAGGCACAGTTAACCCTTCTATAACGCGATTGGAAACTCAGAATTAATACAAACCAAATCAAATTAAATTATATTTGATACAAATCGCAATATTTGCTCCGCGTTACTATAGTACCGCAATAGAGGAGGGTTTACTGTATATCGTGAGTCAATGTAAATTCCTTATTATCACGCTACTCCATTTTCAGTCCATTGAAACACCAACTCCAGGATCCTGGCCATCTGAGTGTCCTCGGGCCGACTCGGGCCGACTCGGGCTCGGTGACTTCCCACGGCTGGGTTCGGCTCGGGTGTCCCATTTCGGTACGCGTTAAAAATCGTAGACTATAATTGAAACTCGTGCCACAAAAAATGAACTTTCACTAAACTTTTTAATTGATTGGACTATAAGATGAAATACTGTGTTAACACTAGAACTACCGAGCCCTAAACGTGACTTAGACTTATCCCTTTATAATAACAGCAAGATTGAATTTGCTCGGGTTTCATACGATTTTTATGGTAACATATACTCCAAAGAAGAGACATATTACAAAATTTCTCGTGAAAACGTTTTCATAATTTCACTAATCGTTAAACAAACAATCATCCGCCAGTCATTTTGACTGGTTCGGTAGTTCTAGTGTTAATATATTCATTGTACTGTTGAAATCATCGTTGTACCACAAGGAGTCTTGACTTTTCAGTTTTCACGCCACTCGACCAATGCATTATCATTATTTCCTTGATTATCGGTGGCGTAATCGAGGTGCTAAGCGATTGAAAGCTTCCAGTTAAGAATGGCTATTAGCTGGACTCAGCGTCCGCGAATCTAGTGTCAATTATTCAGCAGCGAAAAGAGTTTGCACGGTTCGAGGGGACAAAGCGGTGAACAGGTGAAACGCATCGGCTCCGCAACAAGCCAACACAATTCCTCGGAGCATCGAACGCGACCACCAAACGGTTGCAAAGGTCTCAATAAATTCTTTCAACCCTCGGCCCGCCAAAAGCTTCTGCACACTCGCGCGTGCAAGCCCGCGTGGCTACCGGGACAAAAAGCGGAAAAGAAAGAAAAGTCGTGTGCTCTTTTTTCTTCCCCGCACGCGTAAAACGCTGGTATTCACGATACGCTTGAGGATTCAACGAATGCCACTAGGTATTGAGGGACGAAAAAGAGAGAGAAAAAAATAAATAAAGAGGAAATCCTGCCGGGCGACAAGGGAAATAAGAGGAGGCACGAGAGGCTCGTGCGAGTAACGCGACTTATTCGACGTATGCGTGGCTCGTTAGCGGCGGCGCGCGATGTTAAACAATTAGAGAAAGAACCACTCGATTGAAAAGCGCGTCGGGGCGCGTGGGACGCGTGTGAATCTAACCGTTAGTTGGAGCCGCGCGCGTTCGTTATTCCTAATTAGCCAGATCTAACGTGCCACCAGACAGATACGAGACAAATCGACAAATCGATTCGTACCTGAATAGGAAAGGGAACCGGGCGAAGCGGCCAACGTTCCATCGCATGCTGATCGCGCTCCCGGTGCGCGGGATACATTAAAATCACTGTTACGGTACGCAAATTTCCCGGATCATCCGCGGGATCGATCGATCGGGCCAGGACCGTGACCGCTCGGCCTTCTTCCGTGACCGTTTGACCGGAACCCCCGCAGTGAACGACTTTTACAAAAATAATGAAAACTCAACGACAATCTAAAAGTGCTGGTAGCATTTTCTCAAACAGTTTTGAAAACAATGTTTGAGTTTGAAACGTTGAGACACTTTGATCAAACTTTTGTAAGAAATTTTACAAGAGTCGTTTTGGAACGTACGATCCATTCAAGATTCTTAATCAATTTCATATGCGGACTATCATTGAAAAATAAAATTACTGATGCTGATTTGCAAGGTGTAGATCAATATTTCCGGGCAAGCTTCTTAAGTCTATCGTCACTGATTAGGGTTTATAATAAAGGCTGCCATATCCTCTAAAAATATGTACTTAGGTATTTGAAGCAGACACCTGTTGTCAACACCTGGTCGAGACATTTCCTATTAAAATGAAGGAACCCAGCTGAAGAGTTTGTACAGATTTGTTGCTTAGTTCCTATAAGAATATATTTAATTTGAATTCAATGGGTTGTGTTGACGTTTGACACGCGTTACTGCCATCACCATCGAGATATTGATTGGATAGGCTATAGGCACTCGAAGCCATTTTAACTCCAAAACAGAACATTTTTTCCGACCTAGAATATTTCCCTTCTATATAATTTTCATGTTACACATAGGAAAATGGTGCAATTTACTCGTACAATACTGAAATGTTTAGTAATTTATTGAATACAAACAAATTTAATAATGTAAAGAATGTTTTGAATAATGGTACAGCAATTTTTAGCGGCGCCTTACAGTCGCCATTCGAGTGCTAAGGGTTAAATAATTGTAAATTACCTGGAAACAAGCAAAGTGGCCGTGAGAATGCAAATATTGATAACGCGGGGCGGTGTTGTACGGTACAGAGTACAACCGTATCGATTACGAAACCTTTCGCCGGGCCGCGCGTAATCTCATCGGAAAACCTTGAGCGAAACCATAAATCGGGAGCGTGCGGGCGCGCGCGCGCGAGAAATCGGGTGTTCACGGGTATCCGCAGAAGAAAATCGAGCAGGATAACAATAACTTTCTTCCCGTTCGCGACCGAGAGATTGCCTCTCGCATTAAAATTCGAGATTTATCGAGACGATAATGCCGGCGTTCGCGACGTTTTCACTGGAATTATGGCGAGTTAATTTTTCCTAGGTATAATTACGGGTACAATTACGCGAAAGAACAGTGTTGTATGGAAATGCGGAGGCGTGTAATTCGGGCACTCGGCGAGCGGCTTTCTCCTGGATTTTATTCGGAGAGCCGCGAGTCCTTTAATATGCATGAAAGAAAGCTAGGAATTTCCGAAAATCTTTACTATGCCGTTCGCGTATCGGTGTTTACCTGTTTCCGTGAACGGTGCAAGAATTTTGTTCAGAGGTTGGCCTCGATGCGCGGGATACTTCTTTTCCATGGCTTTGTGCTTCTCTCGAATGGAAAAGTCGATGGGAAAGCTAGGAAATATTCGTGTAATACCATATGATAGTATTCGTGTTATGCTTGTTTATAATATTATTCTTAACACCCTATTGCAGCCACTTCTCTTCAAATTCCCGCTTTGAACTCAAAATTTGTGTTTTTATTTGAAATCCTGCTTGCGTTTTAAAACTCCAAATTCTGCTTTCAGGTAAAACTGATCTTCCACTGTAGACACTATTTCGAATGCAGAACCGAATCTGGCATTTCGGATTCAATCGTCAATTTTAGACTGGGGAACCCAAAATACATAAAAAATTTATAAACTGAAGAATTCATAACAGGTTTGGCTGTGGAAAGACGTGAGCGGGAAACGGAAAAGACTAAGAGGACGCCGCACATCCCGGAGATCAAGCGTAATACGTGAGGGGTTAGAGTGGAATGGACGAGAATTATCTATCCCCTAGTACACCCTTCTAAAAAAGGCATTTATACAAATCATTATTGTCATGAAATTCTCGAGAAAAGAATTTTTCATTTCAAATAATCACAACAGCTGACATTCGATCTATATTTCAATATTTTCTAACTTCGAACTGAACTGACATTCTCCCTTACAAAAATTAGTGTACATTCTCAAAAAATAGATAAATAAATTCAAACAAAGTTTCAGAATGATATACTTATCCAGTCGATTTCTTTTCCATCACCTAAGATCGTCGCATTTTGACCATTACACCGGAAAGACTCCTTCACTGTCATCTTTTTGATCTTCCAAAGTAAAACTTCTCAGAACCACGAATTAATGGGATCATAAGTCCTCCTGATGACAGTTGTGATTTTCAGCAGACTTTATACATCGGTCGCAAGAAAACAAAGTTCAAATACTAGAAAATGAGGTTCATCATATCAAATTATCGAGAAACATGAACTTTTTTTTCATTTACAGAGCTACGAAAATCGGTTTCCAATCGCCGTCAGATCGTTTCAGATTGTTCAAGAGGTTGAAGCGGATCTAGCGACGTCTCAAGCAAAAATGATCGCAAGAGAGCACGATCCGGGATCGGGCAGCGCGAAGCAGAAAGCGCCGAAGAGTCCGGTACCGGGGCGAGCGGTCGGTCCGCTTCATTAATGAACATCAACAAGATAGATGCGCGATCCGCGGGGCCGATCATCCTTGAATCAAGTCAAGCGGATCCATTACACGAATCAACAAGGCCACCATTAATCGATACGTCTGCTTCTGGGGGCCGTGGACAGCGCAGCCACCGACCTGTCCTTGCACTTGGGCCTCAAGATGTCGCCGCGGGTCGATCCCATCAATTACTTGTATCACAGCAGGCCGTATCGGGTCCGGCATCTCTCCAATACCGGAGCGCGCCTTTTACAATTTCACCGCGATAAAATAAAAGGACAGAGATAAAGATAGATAGATAGATAGATAGATAGATAGATAGAGAGAGAGAGAGAGAAGAGATTTCGACGCCTGGGGCGCTGACAACCGTCGTCGGGACCGCGAGAGAGCCTTTCAGCGTCTACGGCCGGGGTTCGCCCGATGATCGATTTAAAAATCGTTTGCGCTCTCTATTCGGCGGGAGAGGCTGCTTAATCTCGAGTATCGCTGGACAGAGGAGCAAAACGTCGGGCCACGAGGAGTTATGCTCGACCGATCGAATCTCCGGGGGTAGCTCCCCCTTCTCGGTCGGTTCTAGCCGGGTTTAACGATCGACAGATATCGAATTCTCCCGTCGATTTTGCTCTCTCTCTCTCTCTCTCTCTCTCTCTCTGCCGCTTCTCCTTCGTCCGCTTCTTCATCCCTTTCTCTTTCTTTCCTCGACTTCTTTCGTCCGCTCCGGGCTCGTTTTCCACCCCGGCTCACGGATATATCGGGCCGGATTATCGATTCGCTCGGAGGTCGTTCATTCGCTCGAAGGAATAAAAGGACGCTCGACATTCGTCCTTCGCAGGTTACCTCTGGCTCTCGTCCTTCGGCATCATTAAACTCGGGCTAACGACTCAGTTCCTTTCAAACGCCATCTGTTCTCTCTCTCTCTCTCTCTCTCTCTCTCTCTCTCTCTCTCTCTCTCTCTCTCTCTCTCTCTTCTCGCCCGGCTACGAGAGGGAGCCGTCCCGCTTCACAATTAGTTCCGGCTCGACGTATAAGCCGCTTTTCAACTTTTACGAAATCTTTCGCCGACCGACGACGACGTCCCTCACGAATTACCGCCGGTCGATCCGACCGGACAGGTAATTGCGCGACTTTTCACGCTTCTCGTTCGACGCACCCGGTTAACCCTTTAACCAAACGGGACACGGAAATTGGGCCGTTTTCCCCGCGAGAAACGCCGGGAGAAATCAAAGGATCCCGGAAACGAGAGCGGCCCCTGGGCCGAACCTCCGACGGCTTTTGAAAACTTCGCTGCCCGGATGTTTCATCGAATGGACCGATGAAACGCTTCCACTTGGACTCCGCCCGGCCAAGTTCCTTCGAAAAAAGGAACTCGTGCTTCTTTGATGGCCGAACTGCTCCGCGGCAGTCGGAACCGTTCGCGGAGAAGCGATTCCTTGGAAAATTAGACTAATTTCGCTCGCGATTTTAGCACGATTGACGGAGTTGCATTTGCGAGCAAAGGGAATCGGGAGAAGTGGTCGCACTATTTTACAGCAAATCATTCGTTCCTTCACGATTGTAACTGTAATTTCACATAAGAAATTACTGTTTTAACCCTTTGCACTCGAAGCCATTTTAACTCGAAAACGAAACATTTCTTCCGACCTAGAATATTTCCCTTTTATTTTTTCATGCTATACATACGAAAATGGTGCAATTTACTCGTACAGTACTGAAATGTTTAGTAATTTATTAAATACATACAAGTTTAATAATGTAAAAAATATTTTGAATAATGATACAGCAATTTTTATTGGCGGCTTACGGTCGCCATTCGAGTGCTAAGGGTTAATAATAAGGTAGAAATTGTTCCTGACTTTTGAAGGAAATTTTCAAAAAATGCTTTCGTAAGAAATGTTTGAATAAACTTCTATATACGAGCAGATGCTATAATAAAAATCGTAGGAGGTCTGAATAAATTCCATCCTGTTATTGTTGTAAAGGAATATACTCTAGTCCAGGGCTCGGTGGATCCTTGAAATATTTCCTAACACACTTTCATCAATCAGAAACTGCTGTTGCTACAGAGAAATTTAGAAACAATGTAGAAGAAAATAAAAATGTTATACAGAGTGTATCTAGTAGCTTGGCTAAGTTATAACTCGGTTGATATTGGAGATAGAAAATAATTGTAGAGGAAGGTTTTGCAAAGGTTTCTAAAGTAATAAATGAAGACAATTACTAAATTTACTATACAAAGTATATTTTTAAAAATTCTGTTTGTAAAGTTCATAGGGCCGATTAGTTGGAGGGGGTAATCTAGCAATATAAAATTTATTTCTAATCTTCGATGTGAACAAAAGCTTTACGCAGGTCTCGCGTGAAGGGAGAAGAATTTGGTGGCGCAGGGAGAATTTAATGCAGTAAGGAAGCCGGAGGGTTGGAGACAAGGAATGGTAGTCAAGATAGGACCTACGTAGGCTGCTCGAGATATGGGGCGAGCGGTATAGTGCCCCCATGGGGAGTCAGAGTTAGGCAAGGTAATTGTCATGCAAAGTAAAGAGGCGACATTAGCATCATAAGCGAGCAAATACTCTGCATTCTGCCGTCCATTGTGCCCGCTAGTTAGTTCATTAATTCCGCAGGACACGCTACTGCCACCGGCTGAAATATACACGTGACTGCGTTCGCCTAACTAGACCCCGGCTCTCTTACGGACATTTTTGCCGTGCGCTTCTTCAGAATTCATCACGGGGAAAGATTGGAAAGCAACGGTGGAGCACGAGAGGAACGGGAAGAAGCATGTTATGTTAATCACTTTCGGGGTAATCAAGTGTTGCCGTGTGTTATGCAATGTTTGAGCTCGCAGCGCGCCGTGTAACGCGAATAAAAAAAATAATAAATTGCAATATCTTAAAAGCGGGCGAGTAGCATGCAGAAAATTTGAATCGCCGTTGACCGGAGCTCGGGAATCGTAAAAATTTGTAACGCGTAATCAGTATTCCGAGCGTAACGGTACCGGGCACGGTTTCAAAATTAATTGTAAAAATGATTACCGTCCGAAATGGTTTCATTTCGTCGCTAAATGCCACGTTGTGTCGTTTAAAACATGCATGCCGCATGCAGGTTTCGTTGCACACGTTTTCACACGTAACAACGGTACGCCCGCGCAGGAAGAACAATTTAACGGGACAATCTGAGAATTAATTTTCGGCAACGCTCGACCCGGCGTGCAATAGTAAATTTCATAATTCAACGTTACGTGCCGTAACACGGGCGAAACAAAAACGTCTTGCCGCTACAGATATTCTAATTTCGTTCTGCCTAATTGTTTTTCGGCGGATTTAATCGTCTGTCCACTACGGCGGCGGTAATTTATTCTGATTCGCATCAACGGACGGCCTCGCCGGCAAATGCTCATTATCCTCGTTAGTTTAATCGTACAATACACTATTTGACTGACCCTAAAAGTTCAAACAGCGATAAAAGATATTCTCTTCTCAGCGCCATTTAAGCAAGACTCTAAAAGCTTGGGCGGATCGTTGAGCGTTCATGGCAATTGCAAATACGTGAAATACAAGAACACTTGTATAACAGCCAAGAGGATTCATATTTTTAATTTATGTTTGCCGCAAGAAATCATTTAACACCTTAAGTGCCAAATATCAACGCCAGAGATTCTTACAAAATCAGAGTAATTTAATTAATGAAACCACAACTAGAAATTTAAAATGTATATAATGTCAATCGTTCTGTCGTCGGGACTGACAGGGTCAAATAAACAATATTGAGTTTCTGTAACAAAGAGGTTAGTTTATTCGTAACTTATTTACAATGCTTATTCACTATTCACTATTCACATTACTAATCCTACCTGTAACAAAGAGAAACGACATTAAAGTTTATTCTCTACCCTTGATGTCAATTCCCTTCTCTAATTTTATCTAAATAATACTTAATTTATTAATCAGATAATTCTGACAGAATATCTGGCTCCCACGTTTTGTCGTGTGTTGTAGGTGCCGTTGTCTCCTTGTCATCTGCCGCGTTCGTAAGTGCGTGGCAGATTTGAATTAAGGGAATGCACTTATGTACTTTCCTTACATGTGTTATAGGGAATGCTGTGTTAACCCTTTTGAATTCGAAACACTCCAATAAAATTCGGTTTATCTGGGTATCTCATAATAAAAATGAGTTTCTAAACCCAGTCGAAAATCACTGTCAGTCATACATATGTGACTGGCGTGGCAGTTCACGTGTTAATCGTCCAAAGAAATTTTTCACTTGTTCTGCTTTTCGCATAAAGATCTACTTGTGATAAATAATATTCCTCCTTCGTTTCTCTGGCATAGTGAAATCCGATGTGAGCATTTCCGATGTGAAACACGCTGTAGAAGCAAAGCGCTTGTTCGCAGATTCCGGCAATTGTTCTCGCAAGGGGATCCGATTCGGGGATTCGCAACGAGGGGCGAATAAAGTCGGGCACGGCCATGAAATTAGTAGATGTCCAGAAGTTTACAAGAGATTAAAGTAGACGGGAAATGGCGGCCCGGGAGCGGAAGGCGCGGATCATCCTCAAAGTCGGAGTTAAAAGCATAGAAATAGCTTCCGAGGCGCTATTGTACAGGAACACAAACGAGCACGAAGGGACTGTGAATTCGTATTCATACAGGCTCGACGGCGTCTCGTCGTGCGCGAGCATTTCCTTCATTCACGGCAATCCTCTCGGCACAATGGCGAATGAATTACAGCGAGTTTGAAAATGTTATCGGACGAAACAGCCGTGTTCAACGGCACTTGAGCGTGCTCCGCGGGAGTGCTTGCGCTAAACGAATGGCGGGAGCCAAATTATAGTAACCGTAGGAAATCCAAATGGAGCCGTGCTAAATACTAAAAATTTATCAATTTTCTAAAAAATTATATACCGTTGCTGGGATCTTCGTTGTCGGTTTAATCGGAAAGAAAAGAACATTTTACCAACCAAATGAGAATACGTGTGTCACTGTGCAGCAGGCGACGTTTACGATATATGTCAACAGCACGGGTCTTGTATCGTCTAGGATACATACCCGAGCAGTGTTATGTTTACCGAGGCTTCTCGAGCTTCGTGACCCTTCACGGGATATGCCCCGGGGTAGTGGCGATAATTCCGCGACGTTTATCATCCAGGACTTGGCGACATGTATGGAGAAATCAGTGTAAATACCGTGGGACAGAAAGGTCGCGTGAAATCCGCGGTGTACGCGAGAAAAGTGGGACGATTCTTTGCGGCAGCGAAGATGTGGTTTCTCTTTAATCAGCAAGGATTCGGTAAGGTGTATCGGCGGTATCTTTCGCTTCCTGTGCACTTCTCTTTATCCCTTTGCTCCGTTCGCTTCCTATCTCTACGGGCTGGTTTCTGGCGGTCTCGCTCGCGCGTTCGGATCCCCGTCCCGTTCTATCGTTCATCGTGAGATTTATTCGCGACCCTGCCGAGCGGATATCTACGAGCAAAGGAAGTCCTTTATTTCTGTGGCACGGCGAGTCGTACGCACGTGAATGCGGCTTTAACGTGGCTGTGGGGAGACGCGTTCGTTCGTGTGCTCCCACGACGAGTGCTCACCGCGCCATGCCGCTTCGGTTTCTTTCATCGTTCTCCATTTTTGCTCTCTCGATTTTCGTATTTCCCGGGGATCCGAATATGCCCGTGCTTTAATTGATACTATTTGGCGGGACGGCGCGACGCGGCGCGGCGCGGCGCCCGTTGCCGCCGGTGAAATACTTGGAAAATGTAGTTTAGTACGCTCGTAATTAAACTCCCCGCTGAACTCGCCGTTTGAATCCAATGCGGCTTCCCGGAAAGCGGTCGCAATAAACGTTCCGCGAGATTGTCCAGCCCGGGAATCCGACCAAACAGTTTCTCGAGACCAGACGCGCCAAACGACACGCCGGCCGCCACTGATGATTCTTAGTCCTTCGGAAATTGGTCCGCGTTTGTCCTGCCACGGGTCCTCGGGATCTCTAACTACCTCCGCGAAGTTTTCTGTAAATACCGATTTCCACTGTGCCTTGTCCTCGCAGTTGGATCTTTTAGTCTGCAGTTAACCCTCGTCTGTTCTTCATTTTCGCGACTTAACGTGTCTTAAGTTAACTTAAGAGCCAAGGATAGCTATATGACCTTTTGCAGAGCCAGCAGGTCCGGTAACTGCTGTATAATTTCCGTTCACAGCCTTCAGCCACCGACTTAAGATCCATCTTGGTCTTGATCCGATGGGTCTTTATGACTAAACTTGTGCCACATTTTTTGCTCTATATTGTCGATAGTATGAATTCCGACTTGCTAGAAACGTGCCTCAAGTTTTTGACTTTATTTCGCAGAGAATCAAGACAAAATACAGCTCAATTTGTAGCCGGAGATATTTTATGTAACACCATTTTTCGTCTATTTTTGTCGGTAACGTGGTCGCTCTACCTTATCGCGAATCTACGGAGTTTTGGCTCATAACGTGAACGTAAATTTGTTGTAATACTTCGTAGTCTGAGCTAATAGGGACACCTGCAATCCTGGTTTCCAAGAACAATGATTAGACTGTGGATCTTTATAATAACTTATACTTTTACGTTGAGATGAAACTTCGAGGGGTTGTAGAGAAGGAGGATAGGACCTTAAATATACCATTTTATTATTTTTAAATATTAATTAAATATACTTTAAATATACCATTATATAATTTTATTCATTTCCGGGATATTTATAAAAATAACTTTCGCACCACTCAAGTGAATTCTGCGTACATATGTGTGCCGGCGTATGCGTCGGCGTCGGGTTGCCGCGTATCTACTGTTTAAGGGGTGTCCTACGAATTAGGTGTATGTTAAGTAAGTTTTTCACAAATATCTGGGAAACTGATAAAGACCCGCAGCTAAAATTTGATATTGAGGGTTCCGCCCCCAACCAAATTTCATCGCTACATCTCTGTTTATTCCAAAAAGAAGCGAAATTTAATAATCACCGCGCGTTGTCTACCCTCTGAAACCGGTTGAAATAGTGAAGGTGAGAAAGCACCCAGTCGGATGACCCGAATACGAGGCTAACCCCGTCGAGCGGAGCCGTATCGTACGCGAGCGTAAACGTGCATGTGCCCGGTCATTAGGGACGGGCCGTCTCGCCTAACACGCTCGAGCCTGAGCTCGATGGCCGGCGAGAAGAAAACAGGTAGACGACAGGCGATTAATAACCATCGTTCAATTCCGTCCGGCGGATTCGGAGCGTTTGCATCCGAAGCTGGTGAAACTCCTGAAAGGGGACACACGTACACGGTGTACCGGCGCGACGGGCATCGTTGTAAAACCGGGCTAATCAGATTAGAGGGGACGAACGATTCGAAAACGCGGCTAGATTAGTCTGTAACTGCACACCCACCGGTTGTTTCGTCGTGAAACGACCGATTGCAGCCGCGATCCCGAGATTTGAAACGAACGGTATACGGCTCTTCGCCGCGGTCGCGAGAGCACCGCGCCGGTTACACCTCCTTTGTCCTTACGTTCTCGTAATTACACAAAGTCGAAGCTAACGAATCGCCTGTTCGGAGCCGAGATAATTTCTGCTTTCGCGTTTGCCCGGAAATTGTTTGCGGCGTCCACGGTGTAGAAGTCTTTTCGACTACCGAGCGGTGGCCGAGCCAAAGAGAAGTGGGAAATAATTGCTGGTCCCGGTTAATCGAGTCTGACTTTTTGCGCGGTACAACGGTTTCATTAACCTGTGTACACACACGTATGTGCACGCGAGTATCTTACATAGACCGCGGAGCGTTTCTTTGCCGCGAAACGCTTGCGACGTTACTTCCGGCGAGTGTTGATTAGCGTACACACGGAAAATATGGATGGTTGCTCCACTCCTAAACCGGGGAAAAATGCGGTACTGTCGAGTGGGGATCGATTAGCCTGTCTGTTTATGGCTGGTTCAACTCATTGTAAACACCGATCCTGAAAATGTCCTAATAAATTGTAATTTCACTTTTCGTTAATGCTCATGGACTGTTTTCGTCCATATCGATTTAACCCTTAACGGTCCGGAGGTACAGTGAGCGGCATAATAAAGTGACCATCCTATATCGTATGCAGAATATCTGAAAACTAATGTTTTTAATGAAAAAGGATCCCTACTATTGGGCTTTTTTGAAAGGTTTACTGTCACATCAAAGGTTTCTCACAAAAATTAGCAACAAATGTTACAAGCATTTTCGTGTATGACAAAAAAAGTGACCACTTTGTAAATTTTAATTTGTACTTGAAAAAAAATGAAATTTAATATTTAGTATGGCCTCATTTGGCCTTAATGACTGCCGCCAATCGTCTGGGCATGCTTTCGACCAGATTATGTAAATGGTTAGAATCGAGACTTTGCCAAGCTCGCTGTAGCGCATGGAAGTAATTATTTTTGTTTGTGACCCCAGTTTTGTTCACATTTCTGTCCAAAATCGACCATAAATTTTCGATAGGGTTCAAGTCGGGGGACTGCGGAGGCCAATCAAATAGTTTTATGCGGTAGGAAGTGAAAAACTTCTTTGTTTTTTTGGCGGTATGCGTTGTCTTGTTGTAAAATAAAGTTATTGTCAAAGCCTAATTGGATCAACGAAACTTCCAAATTCTCACTTAAAATATCGATGTAAGTGTCAGCAGTCATGATTCCATCAATTTTTATTAATTGACCCACGCCTTCCCAAGGAAAACAGCCCCAGACCATGATATTACCTCCGCCGTGTTTCACTGTTTTCTGTAGGTGGCGATCTTCAAGCTCTTCGCCAGTTTTCCCCCACACACAAAGTCGTTGTTTAAGTACAAGGAGCTCGAATTTACTCTCGTCCGTCCACAGAACTCGTTTCCAAAACTCCACGGGATGATTTGCATACTTTTTTGCAAATTCGAGTCGCTTTTTCTTATTCCTGTTGCCAATTAATGGGCGCTTAAGTGCGAAACGGCTCTGTAAATCTGCTTCCCGCAGTCTCCTGCGTATTGTCGGGTCAGAAATGGACAGATTGAGGGATTCCCGAAGATTTCTAACAGTTCTCCTCGGATCTTTCTTCACCATTCGTATGATGCGTGCGTCATCAGCCACTGTTCCGGTGTTCAAAAATTTCTGATGAAGTTTCTGGACAGCGCTTTTGCTGACTTCATATTTCTGAGCGATCTTCCGCTGCGAAACACCGCGCTTACAATAATTTATAATCAGGTTTCGAGCCTGATAAGAAATTTGTCGACCAGTCATGTTCACTATCTTTCTATGTACTGCTATGCTTTGTTCGACGTGTAAGTAATGGACTGTTATTTAGAGGTCGTGGTGTTGTTTACACTTTACGCGCAATAGATCGCGTTTACACATCGCGATTAAGTAAAGATGCTACAAATTCTTAGGCGGTCGCCTTTTTTGTCACACACGGAAATGTCTGTTTTATTAAAATAAAGTTATAGGTTCTTGTTATTGCAAATATTCTTTTAATTTTTGTAACAAACCTTTGATATGACAGTAAACCTTTCAAAAAAGCCCAATAGCAGGGATCCTTTTTCATTAAAAACATTAGTTTTAAGATATTCTGCATACGACATAGGATGGTCACTTTATTATGCCGGTCACTGTATTTCAAGCTTACTTCCCACCAGGTCCAAGCTATTTTTCATACGAAAAGAAACTGTGGACTCAACATTTTTATATCAAGTATAGAAAGGAAAATATTTATATTTTTTATTTTTCCCGCCATATACGCGGCATTGGACCCAGTAAGTGAAAGTGCCTTGGTTCGTTAAGGGTCAAAGAAGCTAATAATTTATTTTTACAAGCGCGATGCTCTTTCCGTCGAGTTATCGTGCGCCTGGGAAAAGTGAGCGTGCCCGCGTTTCTCGATTTTTGTGTAACAAGTATGCGTGTCCGGTCCCGTTTCGTATTTCTCGGGCGCCCCGGGGCGATTCGATTCTTTCGGCAGAGTACACAGACGATTTTCCGTTGCCGAGAAGGTTTATTGGAAGGTGCCCGTGTATCTCGTGAGGACAAAGCGCGCCGTTTTAGAGACGGTAAGACGGCTAAACCTGATTACTATTTTCGAGCGGCGAGCGTGACAGTTTCGATTTCCGTCGGGGCCCCTCGTAAAGCATATCCTCTTAAGTGTCGAACTTGTTTCGGATACGGTGTCCCGTGTCGCTGTCGATAGTCCCGCGACACGAGGCATCCCGAGCGGACGGACGCGTTTCAATTTGCCGATTTCCAAAGCTCCCTCGGATCGAGCCGGTTGATCTCTGGAAAATTGGATACGTGATGGGACTTCCTAGGGTTCACGGAGAAGTTTACGAGCGATCCTTGAATCTTTACTGCTCGCTGCAAAGAGATCGCCCTGCACCTTGAACGCCATTCTTCTTCCGCCGGTACGAACAGACGAGAACCGACCCGGTAAGCGTAATCGCTCGGCCAACATACTCCGTTCCAAATGTTCGCTGCATCAACGTCCACCACTATGTTGGCTTGACTGCACGCGACTGGACGCATTCTTTCAAATCATCCATTGTTGGTGGGTTGGCGACCAGAACGTAGAAATGGAAGCAAGTATGCCCAAAGAATTATTAAATTATTTTGTCCCTTTTCTTTCGCTTTGTCTTTGCTCTGCATCATTTCTTATATTCGGGATAGCAGAAAAATGTTTGGCTAATAAATCTATAATAAGAATAAAGTGAAAATTATATGCGTACAAAGGGGGATTTTTAATTTGCACACACGGTATTTCAGAACAACGTCATTTTAGAAACGGATGCACAAGTATAAGAATAGTGTGTACTATTGGCGAAAGTTTCACAAGCTCTGTCATTGCTTGGATCTCACATTAATTCTATTTATAATTTGATATTTCCTCGGTGCACTTTAGAACGTCGGGCACGATACGCAAGCAGAAGTTTGAAAAGTGAAGGTATCGATCACACGGAACCAGGTCTGGGTTAGGTCTGGGTTAGGTCCGAGTCCCATCGGTACTCCCTCGCGATCCATCATCTTCGAAGTACTTAGCGCGATGCGAAAGATCGATGCTCGCGCTCCGCGGCCGACATTAGCGATCGCGATCGTCTTGTTGGCCGAGCCTTTCTTCTAAATACGCTTCGCGGTTACATTCGCGCCGGCATTTGTCATAATTATACAGATCCACGTTAAGAGTGACTAATAGTTTCGCCGGGACGGGAAAAACCGGGGCCCGATCGACGGTGGGCTGCGGCGCGGCATCCTTTTACCGCGGCGAACTATCAATTAACGAGGACTATTTGGATCTGACGGTGATGCACTCTGACGTTAGAATAATACGCAGGCTAGCTAATTAATCGTTCGTTCTTTTCTTTTTTTTTTTTATTGTAACCATCGCGCCTAGCCGGTAGACGAATTAAACCAAACTCTTCGCAATGTGGACAACCGTCAATTAAATCAATTAAGCGGGCGGTCCGAGTAGAGTGATAGAAACTTTACTTTGGCATAATTTGAATTGATTTACGATTGGACCGCAGCTTATAATCTCGCGTCGGATCGACGCCTCGTAATCGGAGAAATTGAACTGCCCGCAAGAAACACCATCGCCGAGCTGTTACCTGCATTATTTATGAAATCACACATCGGCGCTTCGTGCAATACGAAATTAAGTTATTTCCATCGACTT
This sequence comes from Halictus rubicundus, assembly GCF_050948215.1. Classification (NCBI taxonomy): domain Eukaryota; kingdom Metazoa; phylum Arthropoda; class Insecta; order Hymenoptera; family Halictidae; genus Halictus; species Halictus rubicundus. The sequence continues at coordinate 3,776,443 of NC_135155.1, forward strand.
TAAACAGTCCTTTAACCTCGATTGAAATTTTTTATTTTGTAACTACCTTGAACCGTGGACGCAGGGTGGAGCTATAATTATGTCCACGATGAACGTTTCCGCCGCTTCGAAATTTGAGACATAGGCAAATTAAATCCTCTTATGTTGCAAACAAATTCTGTACAGATCCTTTTTTGCGTTAATACGAGAGACCAGGGTACCCAGGATTCCGTAGGTTCCAGAGTAATTACGTTACCGACAGCACCGTCTTAATTACTTAATGAGGTGTCGGGCGCTCCGAATTGGGTAAAAAGATGAATACTTCATCGACTATTACTTTCGTGCGAGGCGCACGCCGCCGCCGAACGGTTCAAACTAATTTCGCCGAAGTTTCGCGTCAAAGTTGGGGCTCGCTTCAAGTGTCTGACTGACGTGGGAGTTTAGATCAGTTGAAACGGCTGAGTCGAAGCTTCGGCACGGGCCTCGCGTATTATTTTGAAAATTTTGCGCGGTGGAATTTTCTGTTCTTTGGTTGCCGGTGGAAGTTTTGTCGCGGGTTAAAGGTCTCTGGGACGCGTTGTTAGGACACGAGTCGGCGGAGTAACTCGATTACATCACGGCAAAGGACAACCGTAGACGGGCGTAATTAGATTTTTCCCGTAAACCAATTTACCTCAGCCCTGGATTAGGATTGTGTGTAAGTGTCTCGGTCGCAGGAGAAATAGTCCGGCGTAACTTCGAATTAGTGCCGCCCTCCGTTTCGCTTCGTGTCGAACGCGCGGAAGTAGCCTTGCGAAATTAAGGTGGAGCGGCTGTGTCCAGACGATTAAGAAATTATTTGCCGAATGCATCGGCCCGGAAGTTTCGTCCAGCAAGACATAAGTTTCATTAATTGTTCTGGCTTTATACCAGAATTACCGCAAGGCGAGATCTTCAAAAAATTGAAGAAGAGCTAAGAATGCCTCGTTCGAATTAAAATTGTTCATTCGTAAAGATTAGACATGTAGTAATTACAATGTCAAAGCTTTTGAATTTAGATGCGGTTCTCCTTTCAGGTTTCCCTGAGAAAATAAATGAGATTCAATTGTTTAAATGATATTATACTCTGTTTTTTAAAGATCGCAGATTTTTGTGCGAAATAATAATTATGTACCTCAGGTGCAATAAACTACAGTAAATTAGACACTGCTTCCTTCCTTAACCGGTTTAAAAACTTGAGAATAATATAACTAATGTTTAGACTATTTTGTATTTCTCTTGCACACTTTTACCACGAAGGTCACCGAGTCCCTTATTTAAAAATCAGGCTATACTGTCAATTTCAATATCTTCAACCTCTAATTGAAGCTAGTACTCCGTTCCCGAGGTAGACACCTACACAGTATCTGTACTTGATACGGACAACAAATGGTGAAAGGTCATATTTTTCGTCGATGCACGACCAGCATCGTTGATAAGAAGCTCGTCTTCGGCTGATAGATACTTTCTCCTAACGGACTATTTAGAGTTAAACGATCTCCGTACCCTTTTGGTCGAGTCCCCAGACACGGCACGGCAAACTCTTGCTAACGCGTCCACTCGCCTTCCATTATCTTCATTCCCCTGGCGTTCGTTTCCCTCTTATTTCTCTTTTCCCCGATGTTGACGTCCCTCGTATCTCCCATGAATATCTCCCGTGGTTCTTCGCGCTTCAACCCGCCCCAAAGTGCGTTGACAATGGCCAAAAATCAAAAAACCAACATTCATGTTGATACTCGAAACCTTCGTAGAAGTGTTCATGCAAAAACAAAAGTATTCTAATGTTTCGAAACATTAGTCGAACGTCTTGGTGTCACCTTGAAGAATACATAATCAACAACATAGACTTCCACTCGAAATTTCAATTGTAATCTCCACGGAGCTTCCCAAGGTCATTGCAATGTCAAACGAACACACTCATCGTGTGCTCTCTTCTACATCCTGTAACTTTCGTCTGAAACGTTTTCTCTCGTCACTCGGAATTTTCGAATAATGGAATTTTGTCCAGAAAAGGGCTTTTCAATGCACTGCGCGCTCCCTCGACCTTTTCGTCCTGCCCTCTGTCTCTCCAGGTGTCGCACGCGCTTTTCTTTTCCCGACCCTCTTAGATCCCGACGATCCTCCTAGATTCGCGAGATAAAAGGCCCACGGAGACACGGAGAATACGGAAGACGCGCGAAGGATGAAAGGGAAACTTGCGAGAGAGAGAGAGAGAGAGAGAGAGAGAGAGAGAGAGAGAGAGAGAGAGAGAGAGAGAGAGAGAGAGAGAGAGAGAGAGGGAGAGGGAGGAAGACGGAAACGGGAAAGTGAATATTACGGTATGCGTTATGACTTCGAATGGCAGCGCGCCGTAGAATTGACACGACTTTCTTCATGCAAAACACATGGCCGTGGTCGCCACGCGTGCAACACACTCAACAATCAACGAGTGTTGATAAACGTAATTTTCCCCTGCTAATACCCGAGGTATTATCCCCACCGTTTCGAGGGACTACCGGAGACCTTTCTATCTCATGACTATTTATAAACCCGAATAGGGTTTATTATTATTATAATTTGTGTAATTATTTTCGTATAAATAACAATCCGAGAAAATGTTGGTAAAGCGTTAAAAGAAATATACATTAGTGAAAACACCGAAACCCAATTGTGGTTCGAATACTATTTCAAAAATAAATTATTCCGCCTTTACCTACTTAGGAGTCACGAGTACCTTTTCGAAATGTGAAATAAACGGAGAGCAAGTTTGTAGAATAAATGTAGAAGTGCTAATTGAACACGATGAAGCGAATGCAGGACTGATGGACGTTCGCTGAAGCAAGTCGAACACCCCCACCAGCGAGTCCCGAAAACACAGGCTCTTAACGAACTGTGATGTAAAAACCATTTGTTTCCGTGAACGATTTCTTCTCGTTCTCGTTTCCCACAGTAAAAACGAAAGACGGAAGACGCGCGGCGGAGGGCGAGAGAAGAGAGCCAAGGGCTGGAGAAAGACGGGGAAAGGGGAAAGGGGAAAGTGGAAAGGGGAAGAGCCGAGGATAGAAACCCGGGAACGGAGACACCGCATCGGGCTCTCTCCGTAACGAGACCGTCCTTAAAGGATAATAAGCTCGTGCGACGTTAATAGCTCCCGCATACGGACCCCGGTGGAGGGAGACGCGTCTACGGAGAAGTGGATTTTGAATGTTCCCCGAGTGGATTTTGAAGAACGTCGCGAAACGAGAGTCGACCCTCAGAAAGGGGGTTCGCCGGTTAAATACCGGCCGGGGATGAATGCCGGCTGGCCCACTTAAAAGAGCCAGCGAGCTGCATCAAATCGGTAGCTGGCGCATTCAATTGCCTGTTATTGTCTTAAACGACGTCGACGGGTGACAAATCGGCAGAACAAGTACGATTTCGCGCCGTCCCGGCCGTGAAAATCATTCGTGCCACCCCCCCCCCCCCCCGATCGACGTCCTTCCGCTCCTCCGGGGTCCCGTCTTTCACGACTCTAGAGAAACTGGGAAATCATTGCTGGCTGTACAACTCCGACGAATGTTTTCGCCGAAGTACAGACGAAAAGAAAACTGCCTCGATGCATAGAATTGTTGTACCATAAATAGTAACTCGTAGCTAGACCACGGATCTTTATGCAAAATCAAAATTTTCTTCAACTCATATTTATTCCTTCAGTACATGATTCTATTTAGTAGTGGCAACCACTCAAAAGTCTATTCGTTGATTTTATTAGATTGATATCCTGTTATTGGAACGTTGTGATGGACGGAGCTACAGTGAAGAGTAAAATTGAATCAAATGACTTGAGTGTTTATGAGAAGGTAGAAGGATTAGTTTATTAGACGAGGTGTATACAATTTTTGAAAAAATTTTGAATTGGTCGGAATCGCGAAAGAAATAGTAAAAGTTCGTTTTTACACCTCTTTATCTGAGCCAGTATTAAAAATTTTAAAAATGTGTTTTATTCACTCGGATACATTATATCCATGCTGAAAATTTCACCGACATTGGTTAATTCGTTTAGGAGTTATACACGATTAAAAGTTAGAAGAATTGCCATTTTTAATCGTTTATAACTCGTAAACGAATTATCCAAAAGTGAAATTTTCAGCGGGGATATAACTTATTCGAGTATAAAACACTTGTTTTAAATTTTCAATACAGGCTCAGATAAAAAAGTTGGAAAAATCAATTTGTACTATTTCTTTCGCGATTCCGATTAATTTAAATTTGTTTTCAAAAACTGTTTTCGCCTCGTCTAATAAACTAATCCTTCTAATTTCTCAATAACACTCAAATCAATTTGATCTAATTTTAAAAAAGTTATGTAGTTTCAAATAGTGTGGATTCAGTTTTGCTCTTCAGTGTACTCTATTTCTTTATAAGGGTCGCGTCATCAGCAAGGTCAGTAGTGACAAGATTACAATCCAGAGATAGAAATCAAGTAGGTTATTTTATAGACTTTTGTTATATAAATCTACGGTTCTTAAGGACGTGAGCTTGGACATTGAAGCAATCGTTAAGGTCTGTTGGCACGACAAAGGTCAAACGTTGGGGTCAAAGGATTGTCAGTAACTTATGTTTCCTATGCAATTCTTCTTCGATTATTAACAGAATTATACGCGCTTAGAATGAATTCGGACATTCGAAACGCGCTGCAAGAAACGATCTAGCAAAGTTGACAGCAGCTTGCCATTATTTACATTTCTATAGCGTTACAGTTACTAGGTTATAGTGCAGGAATTTACAGAAACATAGAAAATATTCAGGCATTAAGGTACACTTCCTCGAACACTAGCGTCGCGAACAGATTTACCTGACCTCCGTACTCTAATCGTTATTCCCCGGTGACCTTGAGTGACCTTGAGCGAGCTCGACTTCGAATTACCACAATAAGCGAAGAAAGTATGTCATCGCAGCCGAGAAAGAAGTGAGGTTACCTTCGAGTGTTCCGAATACTTTCACTCGGAACGGAACGGAACGGAACGAAACGGGAACCTCGCGTTTGATCGTGAAACAAAAACACGGTTTCGTCGTCACTCTCTCGCGTTTATCGCCTCTGTCGCCTCTATAAGCAAAAAGGTCAGTAGCCTCTCGCGGTGGTACACTGTGTACACATTCGTGAAAGGACAATGAAACGGTTCCAGTCGTTCCCGGGGAGCCGAACCGATCGAGCCAACGCGAAAGACGCCGGAAGACCTTCTCTCGTTTCACGAGGCTCTCGATGGGAATCAGCAAGGAACGAGCCGGAGCCGGAGCCGGAGCCGAGCTAAGAGACGACCGTTCCTAACGACACGGCCGGACAGACATCCTTGCACGCCGATTGGCCACGGTGTTATTAACAGTCGCCGCGAGACGACGGCGATTAACCTTTCACAAACGACGCACAAAAACCCGGGGAAAAGGGGCAGCATGCGAACGGGAACGCTGATCGATTGGCACACCGAGAAATCAGGCTGCTGTCGGTGCTGTGAGAAAAAAAAAATGTGAGACACGGCGCGATCTTCCGCGTTGTCCGCGAATCCGGGACACAATGCTCCCCGTCGTAAAGCTGTTCCCCCGTTGTTGTCGCGCGGCGAGCTTTTACAGCCTCGAGGACGTCTCCATCGTCGTATCGTACGGTAAGCGAAACTTGCTTCCGGTTTACCTGCAGGAGGTACGAAAAAATGAAGAGAACTGACGAGCGATGGAATTTGCGAAATCGTGTCCTTTGCTCTCTACGGTGGCGCTGTTGGGACGACATTTTTAATGACTTTGATGTCTTCAAAGTTTCCAGAGCAGAAGGCGTACTCTGTAACTGCGTGACGCTTGGGAGCAGTAGAAGCTATTTCTCGTTCGCTCCGATTGGCTGTTGTCTCGCGGGCGGTTGGGTCACGTGGGAGCGGGGATACAGTGTAGACACAAGGGGCGTTACCACAATGCGACAGTAAGGAGGTAATATCGTACAAGGTCGACCATACGGAAGCAATGTGACAATTCATCGTCGTCCCCGAAGGGTTAACGACGAGTCAACCGGTACTTTCTCCGTTACGTTGAGAGTATCTGAAGAGTTGAAAACGCTGTCGCTCGCGGAGCGTAGTGGAATCACAGTCGCCCGTATCGCATCGGGCGATCGTGTTAATCATTCTCTGCTCTCCCTGTTGACGTATCGTCCCCTCCCCAAACGGTCCTCCTCGCGTATAATTCTCTTCGGCCATGTCAACGCTCGGTGCTCGAGCGATATCGACGGGGGAAAGAGCAGAAATTCACGGACGAAAGGCGACGTCGCGCGTCGCGTCGTCGGGAGCAGAGAAGCGTGATAGCGGGAGAGAAACGGGTGCTGCAGAGCAACTCGAAGAAACCCAGGATCAAGGGCTCCCGCGCGCACGCATCGGGGAACTTGTCCCGCGAAGAGGACACTCTTTCGGCCTCTGAAAATCTCGTGCAGCACGCGCGTACGTAAGTGCGCTTTTGCTTTTCTTTTTTATCCCGCGGTCTTTCCCTCGACACGGCTCTTTGCGGCGGTTGTACGTGTGCAGCCCACGTACGTAGGCCCGGTATCGTCCGTATCGGGCGTCCCTATCAGCCAATTAGTGGAAATGAGATCGTAGCCGTAGATTAACGACCAGCTTCCTGTGACGTTCCGCGCTGGCACGTTTCTGTAAGGCCCCTGTCTGCGACGTAACCAATATATTTAAATAAATGCTGGTCGACACGTTCCTCGGACAATGTGCTCCCGCTGCACCGCGTGTCGGCAATTTCAGGTCGCATATCGTCTCTATTCATGGACACCGAATTCCGAAAAATTAGATTCTTCGCGCTCCGCGTCAGCGTACCAGCGCGAATACTTCGCACGCTCGGCAACGCGTCGATCACCGGTGACCGGCGAGGAAAAGGTCAGAGTGGGTCACCGGCGACCGCCATACAACGATAACTTGACACAGTTTTAGCTAATTTTGTTCTTCATTCGCTAAAACCATTCCCCAGACTAATGGAGTTTTGCTTCGATTCTTCCACGATTGTAACATTTTTTAGCCCTTTGCACTCGAAGCCATTTTAACTCCAAAGCGAAACATTTCTTTCGACCTAGAATATTTCCCATCTATATATATATATATTTTTTTCATGTTGTACATACGGAAATGGTGCAATTTACTCGTACAATAATGAAATGTTTAGTAATTGATTGAATAGAAACAAATTTAATAACGTAAAAAATATTTTGAATAATGATGCAGCAATTTTTAGTGGCGCCTTACAGTCGCCATTCGAGTGCTAAGGTGTTAGTATATCGATTACTTAATTTCGCTTGATCACTACTGCTGATAATAACAAATAGGCATGAAAAAGTATGTTGTGGTTAAACTACAACGCTGTAATGGATTTTCCGGAAATGACTGAGAAAGATTTGAAAATCTTATTTACAGGTAAGGACATGCTTTAGCACTAATCTTTAACCGTCTTGTATATGTATAACATTACCACATATAAAACTATATACTAATTATGTAATATTATGTACAGGTACCTATCAATTAACCCAGGCAGTATGCTATCTAGCGGAATTAATGAGGGATGACAATATTTTAAATATTGAATATTTAAAGGAAACTAACAATATTATAAGGGTGAAAGTTCATTCGAGGCACATTAATCGCAAAAGTTAGCAATGCTACATTGAATATGTACCACATTCGATTAGTTATACCGATATTACACGATATACCATACATGCGACTGTGCTAATGGTAACAGAACAATAGGTTGCTGTTCTCATGTCGCTACAATTATTTACTATTTATCTCATGGGCGATTTAAATCGAAAATTGTAAAACCATCGGAGATATTAACCAAAATATTTGATGTAACACATACTGTACCAGTAATTGAGGAAAATGGTGACGAAGATTGAATAAATCTATATTTTGATTCCTAAAATTCTCTTTTACACCTACATAATGTCTATTTACTTAATTTCCTGACAAGAATTATTAATTAGAGTCGTAAGAAACACTGCACTATACATTATACTATTACAATGGCGGAATTTCATTTGTTTTTCAATATTTAACTATGTTCCTCCAATCTCAGGATCTTGAAACTTTTGTTTACATTAAATAGGTAACAGAACATTGTTCTTGAATTTTTTGGAAGTGGTCACTCGAAGGGTTGCTTGCAACCCCCACCCCTAAAAAATTAAATAATTTTTTTCTACCCTTAATAATTTGATCACAATTGTGAAAAAAATATATGATATGAAGGAGGTAAGTTCGAATATCTTCATTTTTGTTCCATTTGAATATCTTAATTAACAACCGAGAAAAAAAGTGATACAGTTAAGAGTATTTACCTTCATATTATCCTTAAATGAAGGGTTAGCAACTTAAAATTTTGGGGGATTATCTTTCAACCTAAAATCATTGTTTTCCACACAATACCGATAAAAATCGTTGCCGGGGCCGCTGCACTATTCTTATCCTGCTACGCTCTTTGTTGTAATGATCAACCAAGTTTCTAGCAAGCATGATGAATATCTGTAATAGTTTCAGATTGCACACGTCCATGCAGCAGACCGTACTTGAGAAATGACTGTCGACAGGTTGGTTGGTTATTCCATTTTTTAAAAATGAATAATCAAAAGAAAAATGATTCTTTAACACGTTGTAGCATGTTATAACTATTCCGAATACAGTGATTTCTCTATATATGTCGCCAAGGCCTGGATGATAAACGTCGCGGAATTATCCTCACTACTGTATCCTGTGAGGGATCAAAGCTCGAGAGACCTCGGACGCCGTGGAGTGTAAACATAACAGGGCTCGAGTATGTTTCCTGGACAATACCAGACCCGTGTTGTTGTATATCGAGAATTGTATTAGACGCCAAAACGTAACAAATTCTTTCGCGTCGTTCACGTTACACAAAATATCATTCTATAAGGGAAACATGTCTGTCAAAGCGCCTGTAATTTTCAAGATTGCCGTAGTTTACTCATGATTTTAAACATGACTGGCGATAACAATTCGATACGGTTAAGGGGGCCGGCATAGTTTGAAATCCATATACGTATGCAAGGGTCAAAACCTTTTCAAACTGCCGCTTCAATATTGCAATGAGCAGTTTAGAAGTGGCCAATTGTGTTTCCTAAAAGTCCAATCAACGTCTGTATAGAGCCCAAATTGCGAATTTCTACCTCATCGTGGAGTAATTTGTAATATTCGGCAGAAAATTCGAATTCTGAAGCAAGTATGACGTCACAAGATGGCTGCCGCTGAGAGATTCTCTTAATTTCGCGAGATTTAGTGTTCGTATCGAAAAAAAGGCTCTATACAGACGCAGCAAAGACATGTACAAACACGGTGGTATGCATTTTTAATTGATTACTTACTTATTTAAGACGTAAAATGTCTAGAAAAAAGGCACAGCGTAACATAGGGTGACTGTCAAGGCCAAATGCCTGCCGGCCCCCTTAAGGCGCCTCCGCTTGATAAACAGGTCGTAAAAACGATAGCACCCCTAGTTCTGTACTCGATACGCCGAACGTGTTGCAGCTTTCATCCGAGGAGGCTCGAAAACGCGAATTACATTAATCTGCCGGTGAAGTATGAGCGACATACGACCATCATCATAACAGGCTGGTCGTCCATCACCGGTAATCGCCCGGAGTCGCAAACGTGTCCCCCATAACGGGCCGGCGACCGCATTATTCTCCCAATTCATTCTATTTCAGACTATTTAACGACCGCCGGCATATATTACCGGGTCCAGGTTGCACACAATTCGCCGCAAACCGTGGCCTCTAGAAATAGCCGCCGGTCGGTTTCGGTCGGGCCAGGACTCGAAGGTGTTACGTTATACCAAGAGAAGAAGAAGAAGAAGAAGAAGAAGAAGAAGAAGAGGAGGAGGAGGAGGAGGAGAGACGGTAAGGAGGTGTACACGTCGGTGAGATACACGAGCGGCGTCGTTATTTGACATTCGATAAAAAGCGGCGAGGCACCGACCGTGGATCGCGTTATATTATCAATATACTGTGCGTATGACAATGAATATAAGCCGGGCTTACCGATTGTATCGCGGCGGCTACGTGCATTATACAGTACAGAAGGCATTGTGCTGACGATATACAGTGCGCATAATATATTCCAGGGGCCCCTCTAAGAACGACGTTCACTCTTGCAGCGTGAATGCGCCGTGGATCCTCGGCGGACAGTCTACCGCAGTCCAGGCGAGCCAGGAGGCAAGGATCAGCCGGCAAGGCAGCAAAGCAGCAAGCCAGGCTTGCACCAACCACGCTTACACCGCCCCTGGTGGTTACACGAAACTGGTTATAAACCAGAGAGAAACGGCCTAACTCGCGTCGCTCGATATGTATGTGCACGGCCAGGTGATTATGAACCTGCTCGATGCGTGTACCCGAAGAATGTACCGCGTTGTCGGAGCTTACCCCCGCGCGACGCCTCGTGTTAGGTCATGTATACACGATGCTGCGAGCGCCTCCTCTCGCGTCCTCCTCGACAGTGTTACCACCTGAGCCCGTTTACGGCGAATCGGCCCGCGAACCGATCATCCGACTTCGGTAAGCAGAACCGACGAACCCATCGAATTCGGTCTGCTTAAGAACAGCCCGAGAATAAATAAGGAGCTCGGAAGTCAATCGGCGTAAGTTCCTGAGCACGAAGACACCGAGATAATTAAGTCTCTCAGGACTTCGTACAGAAAAAGAAATTTAATCACATCACTATGGCTCAAGCAAATCTGAGAGATCTGAGAGAAATCTTACCGAGTTCAATCACCTTTACATCTGTTGTCAAGGTCGTCGGTGTCAACAATTATTTTCTATATTTATTGTCGGTCTTGCTAAAAATATACTGCAGAATACTCGCATTCTTTCATGTTGCGCGGGAAGCGACTAAAGTCGTTATTCACGGATTATTGATGGATTATTGTTATCGATGGGTTTTTGTGATGCTTTTACAATAAAATCGGATAGACATGCGTTGCAAAAATACAAAACGTGCGTTGCAAGAATGAATGCAACACGGTAAGACTTTGGCGGCAAAGTGCCCGCGCGAGATGTGTTAACAAGAAGATTTTTGAAAAAGGTATAAATCAGTTTTTAAAAATGATATTAAAACACTACTAGTGAGTGATTATGCCCTCAAACTAATTCCACGAATTCTTCAACTGCCAGAACGATGTTGCGGAAAACTGGACATAGGGCGTTAAAGGTCAAGATTATACCTTAAAGCGACAATATAATCAACCTGTAGACCGCAACAGCATTTCTTCTGAAACCGGGCACTTCATAGGCGACAGTCCAATATGTAATCTATAATTAACAGAGATATAAATTTTGTCCGGGTTTCTGCGATTCTGGCCGACCATGCGCCGGTCCGTTCGCGAGTCTATAGCGAGGTCTGGCATAGTTTTTGCGGAGAATGGCCGGTAGCTCGGCCACGCGGGAGGTCGAAGTTGCCGGAGCTTCTCGGAACGAGTAAAACTCCGACGGTCCGCGAAATAACGATAAGAGAAAATTGGAAATTCCATGGCGAGCCCCGGCGCTCTCGCTTTTTACGGCTGCTTTTTTACGGTGTCTACCGAACGCGATACCGAGCGTAACACAGCGTAAAGCTGTCCTCGGCGTGTCCTTGCGTCCACCCAGCCATACGTTTCCCTGCGAACGCCTTGGACCGAAGGCTACTCGGCCGTGGAATCTCCGGGATGCACATTGTGATTCTACAATCGTGACATAAAATTTCATAGGTGTGTCCTGCGCGCTTGCCCGGTGCTACCAGACTGCATCGACAAACGCTATCGGGGCCCGGCCCTTTGCGTTTCGACCCTCCCTTCAAAGCGACAGTCTCGAGCTGAACATGTTCCCAGGTACCATCTCGGCGACATAGTTAACCCTTAACCCACTCGGATGAAACTAATTCGGTCAGAATTCTACGGTAGCTTCGTTATAAATATATTTGACACGTTCGCTGTGAGCAGTAGTTAAAGGAAACTAGTCAAACGAATTACGCTGTTGCTTGAAACTTATGGTACACAACATAATATGTAGCCTGAGAGTTCATGACTATGATTGTTACCCAGCCACCCGAGATACAGTCGGTCACGAAAATATTCGGACACCGCTATAGTTTTGACTATTATAGTCCGTACTTCAGAAATGTATGCAATAAAAATAAAAGAAGGATTTCACGTATGTTACTATGCAGTGTATAGTTAACAAAAACGTAAGAGATATTTATTTACGATAAGTGATTACATAAATAATAAAAGAAAAATGAAAAGTACGCTCGTTTTCATGTCACGAAAATATTCGGACACTTGCTATACTTCTCAAGTTTCCAGGTTCCAGGAACTGACTGAAACAATGTTTGTAAACATATCATTCATATTGTGTACAGAGTATGTTAGAGATCGAATATTTGTCAGTCTTGCTCAAAATTTGTGCGAAATGGATCGGAAAAGTAAGAACACGTCGTTTGATATGCGACAATTAGTAATTTTTCATCGGGAAAAAGGGAAATCGATTCGCAAAATTGCAAATTTATTAAATATTAGTAAGAGCACGGCATGGGATATTGTGCGACGTTACAAGAACGAAGATAGAATTGAATCTATCCCTCAAGGCGGACGCAAACCGATCCTCAATACTCGTGATAAACGCTCCATAATTAGGAGAATCAAATGTGATCCTCGGATAAGTGCTCCAAAGTTAGCAGCTGAATTAAATAATGACCGTGGAATATCACTGCATCCGGAAATCATAAGAAGGGTGTTACGATCAGAGGGCTATAATGGAAGAATAGCTCGAAAAAAGCCGTATATTAACGCGAACAACAGGATGAAGAGACTGATTTTTGCAAAAAACTATATTTCAAAGGAAAGTCAGTGGTGAGAAGACGTAATTTTCGCGGACGAGTACAAATTCAATATTTATGGAAGCGATCGAAGAATTAGAGTATGGCGGAAATCGAAAGAAGAATTACACGGTGGTGGGTCTGTGACGGTGTGGGGCTGTATTTCGGCCCATGGAGTAGGCGAATTAGTTTTTATCGGCGACATCCTCGATAAAAATAGGTATCTGCACATTTTGCAAAACAATTTTTAAAAAAGTGCTGATAATATGGGAGTTCAAAGTGGGATAAAATTTTATCAGGATAACGACCCAAAGCACAAATCGCGTATTGTGCAAGAATTCTTATTATACACTTGCAAGAATGTCCTCCACCCACCACCGCAATCGCCAGATTTGAATCCCATTGAAAATTTATGGGATGAATTAGATCGCCGAATTCGAACAACTCCCATAAACAATAAGAATGAACTAAAAAGACGTCTGCAAGAACAATGGCTACGTATTGGGCAAGATTATTTAAGAAGAATAATTTGTAATATGCCAACGTGATCACGGCACGTCATAAAACATATGGGATATCCAACAAAATATTAATTTATAAAAACAAGATTTATATATAGTGTTGCAAACTTAGTTTTGATAGTGTCCGAATATTTTCGTGACATGAAAATGAGCGTACTGTCCATTTTTCTTTTATTATTTATGTAATCACTTATCGTAAATAAATATCTCTTATGTTTTTGTTAACTACACACTGCATAGTAACATACATGAAACCTCTCTTTATTCTTATTGCATAAATTTCTGAAGTACGGACTATAATAGTCAAAACTATTCCAACAAAATATTAATTTATAAAAACAAGATTTATATATAGTGTTATAAACTTAATTTTGATAGCGTCCGAATATTTTCGTGACCGACTGTATGTTAAACAGCGTCAATTATATTTTATAAAACCTTACCAATTGTGTTAAAATTTCTTTGAAAAAGAAAGTTGCCTTTCATAAAACATTTTTACGATGATGGTAGACAGCGAAACTTGATAAAAACGATAACTTCATAATTGTCCTTTTAATGATAACCTCAAAATAAATAATAAATTTATTAAAAAACTTTCCACTATATATTACTGCCATAATTCTTGCGATCTAACTGTTAATACATAAAGCGATAAAATATCTTTCGTTCGTAAAATAATTACAGAAACAAAATTAAAACAGAATACTCTCTACGAGTGTCTACACAGTTTGGCACGAACGTTCAACAATGTTCCATAATTTCATTTCCGTTATTCATTTCCACCAATCCGCTTAGGAATACTATGTTCTTCGCGAGCACCGTGTATGATGGTAAGCATACTCATAAATTACCCAGGGCAATCTACATACTCCGGTCTCTCGGGTCTCAGACCAAATAACTAAATTGCATTTTAAGAATTCATAAGTGCTCGGATCATCGCCAAGACCTTCATCAGCATCACGCTCGCATAAAGTCATTTGGGTCTGAACGTTGTCGACGCGGGTCAAAAGCATCGAAACAGGAAGCATCGTAAAGGTCAAAGAACGACCGCGATTGCTTTTTCTTGCGGCGAAAACTTCCGAATCGAGCAAACCCGAAGAGGACTTTTGACGTATTAGATCGACCTCACCTGTTCGAGATCCGTGCGAGCGTACGCGTGTTGGTACGATCGCCGCACGAAATCCAAACCAGTTTTCTTCTATGGAGAGAGAAGATGGCACTTCTCCGGTCCCTCGACCATTTCGTCGATCGCCGAGCTCGCACATTCGGTCGTAATGCTGATATACACGGTGCTCGAATGGAGGGAGCACCTTGCAGAAGACAGACCATCGAAAAACTGCTGGCTGCATGAAGCATTCAAAAACTGGTCCAGAATATTACCATTTTTAGCACCGAATCGTCCTCGTAAAACCATCGTCCTGCGTCGCGTAACCTCTCGAGTGAAAATGAAAAATTAACCCCTTAACTTGTACGCTCGAGATAATGCGAGCGGCCTTGTATTTTATGCTGCTATCATTTTTCACACTCGAATATAATCGAGAATTGAGAATAACAATGTGAAAGCAGAGAAAAAAAATCGTTTTATTGATATTTATCATTTACATGGGACTGTAAGCTATAACACTTATTTATTCAAAAATAAAATATAGCTTTTTTCCATGGAACAAAAGCGCAGTATATCAAAAATTGATTTTTTTTTGGCCGGTTTTTTTTTTTCTTTTAAACTGTGCATTAAGGGGTTAAATGATAATCTTTCTGAAAAAAATAATAATTGTCTGCGCATTCGGAGCAAAGACTTGTACGATTTATGTAGAGCAACCTGCACGAAACTCGCCTTCTTCTTTGTAGAAGATTGAAAAAGAGCAAGCAATAAATAAAGAAATAAAATTGAAGTTTTCTTTAACAAGCGTTCGAAGTTATTGTTATTAAATGGCCAGAGACGACACCAACGTAGCTCAGTCTTTAATCACCGAGGCTCAGAATTGAAGTACATTTATTCGATGAATAAGAATGCGAATGAACAAAGATCGACCTCAGAATAAATCAGTGGCTCCAGGGTCATTACCACGGGAACAGAGAACGCGGCGTATGGTTACGGAGCGCGGGTTTAATTCGCCGATTAAGTGGACCTACAAACAGTACTGTTAACGATTTTTATCCCCCTCGGGGTGACACAATCGAGCCGAGAGTTTAATAGATTGACCTTCGTGCCCAATCACCTCTGATGCATCAAAACGACAAACACGAAGGATGCTTGTGCATCTGGTGCTCCGAGCCGTTTAACAGGATGGCGATTTTATTGGTCCTGACGTCAGCGTTATGGGTTTGTTATCGATGCTGCATCAATTGTCCTTTTCGAGACCGTTTAAGGACACTATTTTTAGAAAGTCCAGTTGACCCTGCGAGAAACTGTCTTGTATATGCGCGCTGTAATAAATTCTTCTCATTTCTCTGCTCAACGTAGCATCACCTGGAAGTACTAATCCCGTGTAATTTACTGCCACTGTTTGTAACATTAATTATAATATAATCATACCGTAGAAAATACAAATTAACAGTTTTATAGGCAAATCGAAAGAAATTGTAATTAAATGATATCTAAATGCTCGTGAACACTTCCAGAGGATTACAGATGGAATGAAATTGTCGTCTTAAATTCTCTATTAGATTTCATAATTTTTAACGACCATTAGATTCTACAGATGCATGAATTATAGTCATAACAAGAAAGAGGCCAATTCTCATTCCTCGTCTTCTAATTAACAATATTCGACAAAAAAAAAAGTTTCAAAGCCCGCGTTAACTATTCGAATCGATTGCTATCGATCGATGCTGCATGCGAATATAGCACGGGGTAATAAAATCTCTCAAAGTCTCTCGCGATGATAAAACTAAAGAAGTAGAACGCAGCCAGCGAACATGCTAGGTCGCATAAAACTGCAATCTATTTACCATTTCCTGGATTGAAATTGCCTAAAAGAGAAAAGCTGTTGCTTCGGCTCGAGGACGTTCCGCCAGAGCGAATATTAAAACAGTTCTTCGGTTTATTTATCGACGTATAAACACGTCGGCGTATCTGCGTCGTCGCTGTATGGTTTACTCCCCCATATAAAAGATTGCCACCAACCCTCCGTCGAACGACCAATTCTCACATCATGAAGCTCCTATTTACTACTTTAATATCCGCGTCTAGCGCGGCGCAGCCGAGCGTCTACGAAGCCAATAAACGCGAATAAAGACATTAATCAAACGAGCCCTGTCGCGATCATGGAGGATCTCGCGTTACCGGCTCGATCGGGACGGGGGAGAAAAAAATACCGGTCGACGGGAATGTCCCGCTAAGGAATTTGAAAATCATTAAACCGACCGCGAGCATAACTGGTGAACGAGATCGGCCGGGTTCTTGCGGCCGCGCTCGTTTCATCGGTGCCCCGAGACAGAAGCGCGATAATGTCGTTCGCGAGTGGACAAGAGCAGGATCGAAGGGACCCCCGTGAACTGGAGAAGAAGAAAAAAAGATCCCTCGAGTTCTCCCTATACAGAAATCGTCGATCGTCTTTTCTGCGCGTGCCAGCTCGCGAAACGCGCGGCTCGGCCGTACCCGAGGGTTCTTGTCGCGCGGCTACCGGTCGTCACGTGAAACTATGCCGATTACTTTTTCCGAGGGTCGAGAATCGTTTCGAGAGCGTTGTCCGACAAGGTCAACTCGCCGGCGATCAACGGTGATCACGAAAAATCGGTACAGTAATGCCTCGATTCTCGATATAATGTTAAAGAGATGTGCGGAGGTTTCCGTACGCGTAGAAAATTCAGAATAAAGACGATTGTAAATGTAAATCTTTTAGAGCAGGCCCGGGGGATATTAACGAAAAAGATCGCCGCCTTCGATCGTTTTGTTTTGCATTTATAACTTTATGGGAGACGATGCACAGTGGTCTAAAACGCGAAATTAAGTACTTAAGAAATTAAGACTTATGTTGAATGCTTATTGCTTTCGAAATATCCATCAACCTTGAAAATGAAAAAATTAATCAAATTTAATAAATACTATTATTAGGACGGAAACGATCCTATTGAACGGTTAAAGTTGGAAGTTTTGAAGATAGCCTTTCTCATGGAAAAAATTGCTTTTCTTCTTTGAGATGCCCTGACGAACCTTTTTAATATTTTCCTTCCAATTTGTTTTTAAATTAAAGGTTTATCTTTAAGCTGTAAATTACCATTGTCGATTAAAAATTACTATTCATAATGTATTAAACATGTTATGCCAAATGTAATGTAGAAAATTTTCAAAACTCTTAAGACTTCGCAAGGAATATCTTCTGTATCATACGGGATCGTACAATTGTACAAAATGGAGTATTTTCAGCATACTTTCTTCTACACAATCATGTAAGAATTATTTCCCATCTCGTTCCATATCACAAGTTATTATTGTTTAAAGTTACCCGCGTCCGTGCGGCTATGCGCATAGGTTCTCGGATACCTCGGTATACTTTGTCCATTAGTTTAGTATATCTTCTAAGACAGAAGAGATCATGGAATTTTACAAAATGGAATATGTTCGGCACACTTTCTTCTATATAATCGTGCAAGAATTATTTCCAATCTTGTCCAATATCACGTGTTATTATTGTTTAAAGTTACCCGCGTCCGTGCGGCTATGCGCATAGGTTCTCGGATACCTCGGTATACTTTGTCCATTAGTTCAGTATATCTTCTAAGACAGAAGAGATCATGGAATTTTACAAAATGGAATATGTTCAGCACACTTTCTTCTATATGATCGTGCAAGAATTATTTCCAATCTTGTCCAATATCACGTGTTAGTATTGTTTAAAGTCGCCCGCGTCCGTGCGCATAGGTCGTCGGGGGTATTTGACGATTAAAAAACACTTTAGGCACTAAACCAAATTTTATTTAATGAGCGATTTTCCAAAAATTTAGAGGAATAATATATTTACTAAGCTGAATGTATTTCTAAAAGTTGTTAAATTTGTAAATATATTTAAAAAATAGTAAATAAAGCTATTAAATAAACAAAAAGAATGGTCCATTATGCACCATTAAAAAAGATTACTTGTTAATATTCTACACCCCAAAAATCACTTCGATATCTTTAATAGTTTAGAAGTTATACCAAAATGTCACGAAATTTCGCGTTTTAGACCACTGTGCGATGGTCCATTTACGCTCAAGCCCGTGCGTTCGTGCTGTCGATCGTTTCATCTCGAGCGAGAAAGGTTGAAGCCCGGATAAATTTCTTTGTCGAACGCGCGATTCATCGGCCAGCGTGATTATCTGAAATAACATCGTTCCGACGCGTCCCGGAATTATCAACGATCTCCGCAGTGACGATTTTCGATGCAATTACGAGCCGGAACGGTTTAAATCAGAATTTTGCCCCGATTGCGGGATTAAATTACAGAACTGTAATTACAATTCACGATTCCCTGGCGATTGCCGGGGGAAAATGAAAAAGTTATTGCGCCGGAGCGCAATGTTCGACGTCGGGTCTATTTCGTGTGGTGGCACGGTTTTCAGGGTTGCGGCGACTGTATGAACGATTTCGGTAGAACGAATGTTTTTATTGGAATTCGATGGGATCCATTGTGTGTGGTCCCATTATTCAGAAGGGATGATACAAGCATTGAAGTTCGGCCGATACCCACTGCTCGCCCAAGATCCAGCAACAGTAGTTAATGAAAGACGAAGCGCAACTGGGACTGGGTATGGTTTTGCAAAACAACAATCGCTATTCCCGCAGTAGCATTCAATTTCGTGTAGAATTTTGTGATGTTTCTGTAGAGAAGACGGAGACGGTTTACGTGGAAGCTACAGACGCGAACGAAATCGTTGCTAAAGAGAAAAGTGGGGAAACCATTAGAAAAATAACTGGAACCCAGGAGTACCATGACACGACCCGCTGCGCCAGTATTATAATCCTCCGTTGATTATACAAGATAAACTGGATCTCGGATCAAAAGCATCGTGTTCGGCACCTGCGGGAAGAAAGCAATTGTCGGCTAAACGCTGCGCCCTAGGATTAAAGAACCATGACGATCTCTGACCTTGCGCGCTAATTGTGTTCCCGAACTAATAACGAGACAATGCCGAGACGGAACAAGAGCGTGGGTCGAGTCGACGAGCCGGGTAAAACCTGCACCGAAAGTTCCACGAGCCGGGTTCCAGGTGGTTCAGCCGAGCGTGAAAACCTCAGGACGGAAGACTTGCCGCTCGCTTTATTGCTCGAATAAATCTCGATCGCGGGCATCCCCCGTTGGCCTTGATTCGCGGAAAATTCACGGATCAACAGGAATTCCCACGATGGACGGCCGCCTCGTAGCCGTTGTTCCCCACAGGCCGCACGAACGGAAGGTGAGCGATTCACGACCGTTATTAAAATCGTCGCTGATACGTGGTAAACTGAGGTTTCACGGATCGCTGGAACTATTCATTCGGGAACAGCCCCGCGGATTCTGCTCGCGTATGCTCCGAACTGCTCTTCGGGGCCAATAAAACGATTTTCTGCAGCAAAAAATCACGAACGTTCTCATCCGCAGCGTCGCTGAAAGCTTTTTTCCAGGCTCCGCGCGACAGTCGTGAGAGATCGCTTCTGTTTTCCCGTCGCTACTTCCACGAACGCTTCGAGCGAATTGTATTATAGGCAAGTTTTGTTCTATCAGATTCAGGCACACCAAAACTCCCATTTTTCACGAAGCGCGATCGAAAAGAAGTTTCACCAGCAGATTTTTGCAATTTCGTAAAAAAAAAAGACGGTCAATGTTAGAATCGTAGAGTCACATGATGGTACTTGGCAGGCTGATACAGAAGGACATAGAGAAGCTATCGACAAAATCATTAAATTATGTACACGTACAGTGCCGGCCATATACTTACGCACACTTCGTATTTTAACTTAAAAATTTGACTTATTTCTACGAAACTCGGATAGTAGTATCAACAATTTATTTCTAAGAGTGTTAGACCCTGATGTACATATCTGCAGTAGAACTTTGACTAATTTCGAGAAAATAAGTATTTTGTAAATATTTTTATTTACTAATTTAATTATATTATTGGCACAACTATGCCAAATGTAAACAATATTTACTAGTACCTGCTGAGCAGTGTTTACAGTTAGACGTATTACAATAGTGCTGTGATAAGTACAGGAAGAAATATCACACCAGAACAGCGGCGATTAGTGCAACAGCTTCGGAAGGATGGAATGTCCTACCGAAAGATTTCCGCAAAATTAGAAATATCCGTTATGGCTTGCCATCAAGCTATACAACATATTAAACTTCATGGAACACCAGATAACGTTTCTCGTAAAGCGAGAACTCGAAAAACTGATTAAAGATCTGATCGCAAGATTCGCCGATTGTCTGAAGCGGCTAGATTCAAAACTGCAATTGCCATCCACAATGAAATATCAATAGATCTCCATGAAAAAATAAGTGTTAGAACTGTCCAGCGAAGACTTAATGAGTTTCAATGATACGGATGCGTTGCCAGAAAGAAACCGCTCATTTCAGAAAAAAGTCGTCGAGCTAGGATTGCTTTCGCGAAAGAACATTTAAACTGGACGCCTCAGCAATGGTACAAAGTAATTTTTACAGATGAATCGAAATTTAATCGATTTGGATCTGATGGTAAAGTATACGTGAGATGTTGCAAAGGAGAAGAATGTCATAAAAATTCGACTGTAAAAGGTGGTGGTGGCTCGATACTCATTTGAGGGGTATGGCAGTGAAAGGTACATGTCCTATTCGTCGGATAACTGGAATCATGGTCAAATACGTGTAACTGGATATTCTAAAAAATGTATTGCTACCATTCGCCGAAGAATACATGCCAAAAGAATGGATCTACCAAGGGGATAATGATCCGAAACATTCCGCAAAAGTCGTGAAGACTTTCTTGAGTGACAATAATATTCACGTAATGAAGTGACCGGCACAATCTCCGGATCTGAATCCAATCGAGATGCTGTGGATTGATGTTGACAAACATATAAATAAACAAAAACCGAAAAATATTGACGAATTGTACACTATTGTACAGAAAGCATGTAACTCGATACCTGCTAACAGATGTGCTCGACTTATCGAATCCATGCCGCGAAGGTGTGCTGCAGTTATAAAAAATAAGGATTTACATACGAAATAATAATGTATTATAATTATGAGTTAAAAAAACATGTGAAAATATAGGTGTTTCGATGTGTACTTAACTATGTGTCCGCAGAAAATCTAACACTTCAGTATAAAAATATAGAAAACTTTTTAATTATAGTAAATTAAGAAAAACTATTTTGATATCTTATTATATATATTGTAAACTTATGAAAAATATAATTGATTTTCGTATACTTGTTTAACGTATAAGTGTACAGGATATAATATTTAATTTTATTAACTGTACGCAAGTATATGGCTGTCACTGTATATACCGTCGCAAGGAAATTGATTGAGTCCGGTTTCATTCTAATCACGCCTTATAAGTCCCATTGCAATTACAGTGATTTCTATATGTCGCCAAGACCTGGATGATAAACGTCGCGGAATTAGTGTAAACATAACACGGCTCGGGTATGTCTCCTGGACGATATAGGACACTGGCAAGACCCGTGTTGTTGACATATATCGAGAACACATTTACAACACATGAACACATGTGTAACACATTTTATCGATCGAGAGACAAGAACCTTTATTCTTCTGAGAAACGAAGCCGTCGTTTTCGGACAGGATTTCTTGAATTGTACATTCTTGTATATCCTTCTGGATATTTGAATTTTCTGCCAATTGTTTTAATTATCTCCGAGCTTTACATTCATAGTTAGTGGCATAATGTGTTATATGCACCAATCCAGTAGAATAATTCGCGAGAGAATGCGGCCGAACCGTAAAACAATTTCGTTAGCTATAATATGGGTCTACAATTTGTACGAATCGCGTGTACGTCTTCAGCAACTCCGGCGTTAGTTTGAATAGCTTTCTTGACAGCGATTTGATCTAACTTGGTCTCCAGACGCGGAGTTGCATCTAGTTAAATTCTTGAATGCAACGACCTCCAATTCAAGTTTCGCTAGGAATTTCAGGCTAAGCCCGTTTGTGTCTCTGAATCCCTGTTGTATGAACTTTGCTCCCTTGACCCTGAAGAGACGATAGACCTCCTTCAGTCGCTCTGAACGAATTTTTCGATACTTTAACAATCGACAATTTCGTAAAATCTAAATGCAGCAGCAGTCATTCACAAATTCGCGAAAGAGAAAATGTTTTCATTCACATACATTGATAACATATCTACCTTTCGCTTAACTAGGTGCTCATAAAGCAATCTATAAAGACAGAAATTTCCATAAAAGTCTGGAATCTACTCAACTACGTTGAGAGAGATTTCAAGAGTTCCAAAAGTCTCAGCGAAGTAAAATACTTCTGCCCACACTCGAACGAGCAAGCGAACGTTAGGAAGACAAACCGATGAATCAATGCTTTCAGAATAATTGAATTTGCTAAGGTTACTAACTTCCTCGATTATTCTACTGATTATTTTTTTTTTTTATGAAACTTTACCGACTGCTGAAATTTTTCTGATTGAAATTACACACCAAAGCCGACGTAATTTGCAATATAGTACAAAATGTTCGGATAATAAAACAATCGCTTATCTACAGCGCTAGGTTTTCACAATGACTCGTGTTGTACATGGATCGCTTGAGAGTATCAGTTCGGATGACCGAGGTTCCACCGTATCGTCAATCGAACAAGCAGCTATCCACCCAATTATATCATGTTTGGGCTCATGTTAAATGTCGCAAACGTGCTAGTAACAGTCCCGTAAAAAAAAATGTTACTGATCTGAGAGAACCGAGTGATTACGTTGTACCCGGAGCGGCGCAAATATCGATCCTCTCGACGTAGCGGTAACCGCGCGAAAAATCTATAATTTGTAATAATTCCAGAAACGGCTCTTCTGGACCACGTTGCCCGGCCTCCGGAAACCAGTCCCGTCGTATTTCTCGTTGGCCCCTGTTCCGCGGCGCGGGTCCTTCATGAATATTAATTCTACGCTCCCGAAAATATTATACGGTAGCGACCTTTATCGAATCGCGGCACCAGAAGAGACCCGCTTCTCCTTTTTTCCTGGTCTCCCTGTTCGCGTCGGACCCTCTCGGGCTTTCTTTCGCCCTTCCGACGTCCGCGATGAAGTGCATTTTATCAATATTTATGAACGGCCGCCGGTAAGGTCACTAGGAGGACGTCTCCACGGTCCTTTGGGAAAGAGTCACCGAAATAGAGTTAGCTCGCCGGTGGCCGGAATTCACGGGGTTGAAATATTAAGCGGAAGAAAGACACTGTGTAGCCTACGGTCGAAATAAAATCGAATGACAGCATCGATTTTCCTCGGATGTCGGTCACGTTCTTAAGAAATTAATCTCGAACCGCATCGGCTCGCAGATTGGTCGTAAGGAATTTATTTTCCTATTTAATTCAACACCCGTCAGTCCACGAAAGAGGTCGCAGTAAAATTAAGAGAGTCTGTACTAATGAACTGCAGTAGAATTGGGTCAAAGCTACGTGATCTTTTCATTTCTTGAATCATTCGGTAATTCGCTGCCGACAATATTACCGTCATATTGTACGGTTGTAAATAGAGTTTACTCGTAAAATTCTAAACGATATAATTTTTGTAACACCTAGTATATAGACGACCAGAATCGTTAACAGAAGCGGAGGTGATCTAATCCGACGTACAGTCCGTGTTGCAAAAGCGTTCGCGGTTCAATGCAAAATTCATGGTAATTTACGCGCAGCCTGTTTTCGCTCGTTCAAACCGTTTTCGACGATGAGCTAAAGCCTTCGCAAAATTGATGTCCGAACTATAGTTTCACGCTGTTGAAAATAGTTTACGTAGAAACTTCTGCCATCAACTTCGGCTCTGTATCTATTTTTAAATCTTCTGTGAGCTTCCTGTTAACGAAATGCTAATCCCGATCGTGTTTGTTTCTACTGTACGATTATAAACTTGAATTTCTCACTCGCTTTTGTTTTCTGAACCGTTCCTGCCATCATTTATTCCGACTCAAGAATAAATTGCTTATGACAGCCCATATATTCGTAGTATGTCCTCTTCACAGTATTTTCAGTAACATTTCTATAATTGCATATTATATAAAATGTTATGGAAAATTAACTAGTCGGCTTACGAACTAGTGTAGAAAATAATGCAAATTGAATATAGAGGAAAAGGTGATATAGGATACTGTGATACTATTTCTACACGTGATAGATTTATTAATTACGTTTTCTAGTAGTATCATCTGCAACTCTAGTAGTTTCGCAAGGGAGAAAACAAATAAAATAGAAACTACTAAAGACATCGGTACGACGAGTTTAGAGTGTTACAATTTTTGAACTGGACAAGGTACTTTGTACGGATTAATGTAACGCCAAGAAAGAGTAGAAGAAATGATAGCGAATCAATTTCGAGGAACGGAAATCTCTAATGCAGAAGATAATGCATTCTCGATACAAATTCCAGCGCTGCACAGAGTGCTCCTCGTGAATGAAACTGGACACTCGACTCGTGGGGCACGAGCTGCATCCGCGGGGCCTTACATCCGCGGCGGAATGCAACTGGGACCCATACCAGTTGACCAGAACTATAAAAGAGTCGGCTGACTTGGACTATAGTCGAAAGAGATAGGTGCACAGGTTGAGTTCCAGCGTTTCGTAGCGAAGGGATCGCAGCTTGGTAGCGAGTGCACATAGTCGCCGGATCAAGACTTGTTCCCCCACTCTAATTTCCCCTTCTACCGCGCTATTCCCCCACGCTTCCGCCACGGCCCGGTCACGTGACGCGTTCCGTTTCTGTGTCACAGTGTCACGCGAGTAACCCGGTACTGGCAGAGAGAGGGTAACCGTTTCCCCTCGATTCGTGCTCCCTCCCCTCATCTGGCGACACCGAGCGAGTGGGCTATCTCGTGGATGATGTCACGGAATTGTCAGCGATCCAAATTTCGGGAAAAGTTGAGCGGCGCGGGCCACGCACAGCATGGAAATAGTCGTGAACGATGTCACCAGGTGTTCCACGACCGAATTTTCCGGGTCCCCTAGAAATTCGTACTGTATTCTTAGAACCCGTGACAGAAAAGGTATTAATAACACTACGAACACGCTTTGAGCCCGCGGCGATACTTCCCACAATAACCGCTGGATGACTAACAAGCACACGAACGATTACGAGTTTAATGCACTCTTGTTTTAATTTTAATTTAGACACGAACCTGTCGACGATCATTTCTCATTTGGATCGATGTGACAATGCTGTCTATTAAGTTTTATTGGAAAAATGTTGAAGGTGTGCATCGAAAAATTTATTTATCCTCTCGATATAGATGGGGATATGGTGATATTCCATTTTAATTTCATTGTTCTTTACGAATATGCAAACTATGGACTACAGCGCTCTAACTGTTCTGTATTCGAAAACCAGAAATTCAAATACCGTAGAGTTTAACCCTCGGACCTCTGCGAGTTCTAGGTCATTTCTGACCCACACCGATATTTCACTAGTTTTCTTTCGATGTAAGGCGATGGCTCGGGACCGGTTTTCGTCGTATTTCGGATGAAGAATAAAATTGTACATATTGACAATCGCTCGAGCGTATCCCCACAAAGACGGGTCACGAAGAGGAGGGTTAAATCAATATACATCGCCATAGATTTGTAGACAACGTATTTGCAGATAATGTATACGAGTCAACAATGGATTTTCTTCGGATATAGCCAAGGGACACAATATTAATGTTTATCCAATCTGTTTACGCAAGCCGTGTTTACTTATTGTATTGTTGTGAGCTGCGTTTGCTACCTTTGAAAGACAAAGGTTATCGTGCATGACTTAATAGGAAGAATTTAAAAAGAAAAATGTTATGAACGTCAATACAGTACCTATTACAATAGGAAACATCTTGAAATGCAACAAACATGAATGGTTAATTTGTTCGTTTTAATTTGTTATATCGAATTGCTTTGCGTACCTTTGCTATAACTTTTTAATAAAGTGATCACACATGAGCCTATGTTTGTACAATATTTTTGTCGCACCTCAGAACATGTCAGTTCGGCAAGGCGTTCGTGACAGAATTTTGAGAAGTAGGTGTAACCGTGAAATAATTTGGATCTTAATTTTCAGGATGATTTGATAATTCGGTGACTGCGAAGGGACAAAAGTAGGTCGAGTGACTCGCCCACCGTTGGATGATCCTCCTCGAATCCATAAATTCGACCGACCCTGCATATCTTCGCAAATTGATCACTCGCCGCGGCGTTACTCATTTCGGATTACAGTTACCCGGCCGACAACCTATTAACGAGTCCTCTCAAAATTTTATTGAACGTGTTCCGAATGCGATAATTGCCCCTTATCGCGAGCGTATGCTAACGAACTTATAACAGCGACCGTTACGAGAAATTCCTTCGTAGACTTCCCGATCTCCAGGTGTGAAATCGCGCGCAATCGGAGAAGCTTAATGGGCCCTGCATTAACGTTCCCACAGGAAAGAATATTCCCCACTATCTATTCACAGTTTCTAACGACCGCTTAAAAAATTTCCTCGCGGCTGAAGTTTCTCCAAAAATTCTTTGCAAATCATGTTCGATCCTCGAGAGTACAATTTTTCCTCTGTAACCTAACTCGGGACACAAAGCGACCATCACAGAAGCAGTGGAAGCTATTTTTATCTTCCTCATTGGCTGGCGACTGGATCGTGACAACACGGTAGGGATAGAAAGGCGATGCTTCGATGAAAAAACTCTAATGAGTCAATACTGATTCAAGGACAACACTTTTTTGTTTCTGATGTTTTCTTAATGACACTCTTACCCCCGCATCTGTGACACTTTTTCCGATCGAAATGACTGCAAATATGACACAATTTCGATCATATTTACTCGTTTAATTCGCGATGCAGTAGAACCTCGATTATCGGAACTAATCAGTAGAACGTAAGTTCAGATAATCGAGGTTCTACTGCATCGTGAACTAAAGAAGCGGCTGTGCGCCTAATCATGTCATGTTTGGACTCTTCTTAATCAGAAAAATGTCACAAATATATTGGCAAACGTATTATAAAGAAATAAATCAAAACAAAACAACTTTGTCATTGGCTCGATATTGTCTCAACGATACATCTAATCCTAAATAGCGGGATTAAACTTTCACTAACATCGCGCGCGTCGCTTGCACGTACATTACATTGAAACATTATTGCAATAGTTTCTTATCAACGGAAAAAGTATCACGGTGAGAATGAATCAATGCGAAATTCTTCGAGTAGTTTCAAATTTCCCTGACACTTTTCCCTTCCCACGTCGTGGCATTCGAAGCAATAGCTGCTGCAGCTTTCTTTCCATTTCGAAGGTGTAGAATTCTAAACAGAACGGAAAGCGCAAAGTCAAGAAGCTTCTTCGCGTAACCGCAGAAACGGGACTCCGATCTTCTAATCCACGTTATAACTCTCGCCGCGAAACTGCTCGAGATAAATCAATTTGAACCGGGGAACCTTGGGAAAGGAGGCAACGAAAAGTTTAGCCAATTTCCGGGAATCGTTATTTACAATTCCGGCCGCGCGATCGGCCCGAAACGCCGCCGCTCCGCGAGATTACTTTTCTTTGTTGCGGGGCGGAAGTTCGGCCGCATCGTTTCCCCGTGTTTCCCGCGCGGCCGGAAAGCCCGGGAAAAGCCGACTCGCGAGGAAAGTTATTCACGCTCGGCCCGGCTTCGTCCGACGATTCACGCGCCCACGCGCGGCACCGCAGCCAGCTGAAACCGAGTGTTCCTGTGTCTTTCTGTCGCTGCACCGGCCTGCATACTCTGCCAGCAGACGCTTTTACCTTTCTTCCTCGTCGATACGCCTCCCGAGTAGTGTTCCTTCTCGAGAAATTCTCGAGAAATTTTATAATCGATTATTTCTCAGTATTTCTCGAGAAATTTAAATCTAGGAAAATTCTTGTAAATCTCATATATTTGATACCTAACATATAAATTCTTAAATTTTCTTAAATTCTTAGTTAAAACTTTAGAAAAACTGAATACTGAATTGAGTAACGAGTTTCTTGTTGTTATTAAAGAAGAAATATCTAAAAGAAGAGACAAAATTGTTGTACCCCTTATAAGGAAAAAGATTCAGAAGATAAATTTTGTTATTTAACATCCAAGGCAGATATGTATAAAATGGCAAAACAAATTCTAAGCAGACTTTTTGGAAAATATGACAATGATCCTTATGAAAATAGTGAAAAACTTTCAGATTCTCAGAATGAGGAACTATCACTGGAAAAACAGTTAGCATTAGACATTGCAGATAGCCTTCAAGAGTTTAGCGGCAGAAGAAAATAAATTCCGGACTCTAACAAAGGAATTCCAAATTTTTGAGTCCACTGAAAAAGGACACCCAATTTTCAGCAACTTTTGGATGTTCTGTATACGATTAAGCCAACATCCACACAAAATGAAAGAAATTTTTCTACGGCTACAGATTTTGTTACAAAAAAAAAAGAAGTAGCTTGTCTGATTCTACATTATGCTACTTAAGAAGTCATTTAAAAACAAAAGCGTAATGTTTCACTTTATAAAAGTTTGGTAAAAGTTTCCGAATATATAATAATTCCCAATAGAATTATCGAGAAATATAGTCTTATTTCTCATTTCTCGAGAAATGAAAAACGTTGAGAAATCAGGAACACTACTCCCGAGCCTCAGAATGTTCCAACTCCTCAGGATTTTCAAAGACCCCGATGAAGCCTACCCGCTCGATACCGAGCTCCTATTTAGAAATTATTAGGTTGTCCGAAAAGGATAGGGGGTTGTCCTAAAAGAAAACTTTGCGAAGCTTATAATTGTGTTCTTCATTATTTTATGCTGGAGCTTTTTTAAGCTTCCTTAATGAACACGTAAGACTAAAAGCAACTTTCCCAGAAATGTTTAATTTCTGAAGTGGAACGATTCCTAATGCAGTTATCAGTCAGAGAATGAATGGTACATGGCATTTATATTTATACGAGAGATATCAAATTTGACGTATAAATGGGAAATGTCAAAATGTGAAACGAATCCTAAAACGAACTATTAATATCTTCTCATAAATTAAGGATTCATTTCACATTTCGTAATGAATATATACTATGATCAGATAAGTAAGGTAAGGAAATTAGAAACTGGAAGGAAAGTATAAATAGAATATTGAAACACTCAAGATATCACCTAAAGTCTCTTGACCTAATTTCCTGCATTAATAATTGAATCAGCGTGGATATGCTTAGTTCGTTTGGTTAAAAATATAACAGACAATTAATCTTATTGAATTGTCGAGCTTAAACTATGTTAAAGGCCCATTAACCGAAGCCATTAGTCCTACAGTTCACGCAATCACTGCGTCAAGGTCAATTTTATTATCTCTCAACTGTTTTCGAATTTAACCAGCAGCTATGCCCGCCTTTCTCTTGATAGGGGCACAAATGTACACTTTATTGAATAGGAAAGTGCATCTTGCTTTCACAAGCTTAACCAAATCTAATCCAACCGAATTTAAAAGGAAATTAATTTTATTTCAAAAGCTTAATACTTTCGATTAAGTCTGAACCCGAAAAGTATTAGACAAAGAGGAAAACATAAGTCCCTAGCAGAAAAAATACACCCTAATAATTTACAAAGGACATCATCAAACTTGAAATTTTCCGTTTCAAAAAGTTACTCCCAAAGTTGAGTATTATATTACTATTATACCAGTATCATATTACTATACTATTTTCCCAAATTCTTTGAAAACTGATGCATATGAAACAAATATTAAGCATACAAATTTTTCAAATCCACAGATGTTGCGTGTCTTGCTTTTTTTCCTTAATTTTATGAAAGTCTGCTTCTATATACAAAAATTATCTTTTCTATCTCCCTTTCTTTCGCGCCTAAATTTAAATAGAAGCGGGATGCGACGCGTAGCTCTGGCTAATACTTTTTTTTTTTACAAGAACCATGAACAAAGTCGGTAAATACGTGGCGAATTCTTATTCTACACTCACTCTCACACACTCAGGTACACACTTACCTTCCTCGTGCTTAACACTAGGTTTACGGGACCTAATAATATTTTAAATTTAAAAATATTAAGATTGTAAGGATGCATAGATGAGAAATTATTTATCAAAATTTCTTTGGGTATATATTACTTTTAAAATATTGCGAAAATTTTGGGTAGCACGTTCTTGTTATTTTTATGAAGTGATGCAAAATATTCACTTTTAGTGCTCCGTAAAGCTAGTGTTAATAGTATACATATTTTAAAAGTGAAATAAGAAAAATATTAACTTCTGAATTTATTTCCACTACCCAAAAACCAATAGTGTGCTACACTGTGCCATGTTTCATTGGAACCAGCGATTTCGAGTTGGCTAACGTCCCTAGTTACTCGAAGATTACCATCCCGCCAATCTAATTAAGGGACAACGACCTTCCTCTTCAACCATGTAATAACATAATCTATACTTATCACCTTATATAACAATGACACTCAAAATCTCCACCGCGAAAGCATCTGCGTGTCGCGCTTGCATAACCCTACCACAAGCAATCGCCGAATGTATTGAATAACTCGCAAACTTTCTAAGAGACAACAAAAAAAGTTGACCAGTCGAGTGTTCACGATGCCTGCCATACTTCCCGTCACCAGAGTCCATAACAACGAGGTAGGTCTTACTCTTCGCCTAATCTGGTAAACGACCAATAAACCATTCGACAGGGCATCGAGATATTCTTAATTTCATTAGCGACCACATGGATTACAATTGACTTTTCCCAATGTTGTCATATGCGAAAATAAATTGCACTTTGTTTCGAATTTTTAAGTGAAAAATTTTTCTTGTAAGAATTAAAAAATCGAAAATCAAGTTATCTCGATCTACGAAACACATTTTTCGAAATCTTCGTCACAAGACTAATCAAAAAACTTGTGAAAAACAACTTCCATAATTTTTTTCCATAATTCAGACTAAACGCAATATTTCCAAAATTTTCATTACATTTTGTCTACGAAACTAATCCATCTAGCTTGGCAGAAAAGCTGAAGTCGTTTGGTCCATTTCTAAAAGAAAAAGGTTTAAAGTGTGTGCCATCAATTATGAGACTGACTGTACATCGGGACGTTGCAGCCAATTGGATGCGACACGCGCAACAATGAAGGAAAGCTGGTACCGTTTACGATAGAGGCCTCTCATAACAGGAAGTGTGCACATCGATTGATTCCTCTCGGACACGCGTCAGAGGTCCCGCCGATGACGCTGCTGGCAACGGTGGCACGTCCGAGACCAGGGTGCGGGGGGAATCGGGAAAAATGAAAAGAAAAAAAAAGATGTCGGTACCCAGGGACGGGCGTCCCAATGGCCCCGCGGTGATTTACGTCTCTTTCTGGTATCGTTATTCGGTGGCGGGACGGCACCGGTGGTGCACTTCGCAGTCCATTGCCGTGCGGCCCGATAAGCCGGTCGGCCATAAAACCGAAATTTCGCAGCCTCCCAAGTATAACGCCGCCATAAATCGCAATCGTAACTCTCCATTACCATTCAATAGGAATGCGGAGCGGCGGGACGACGGCCGGGGAAAAGGGAGCGGGAAAAAATGGATTGCTCGGAGCCGGTGTGCCGGCACACTGATCTTCGCGGGGACCCAGCGAGACGAGCATGCTCTATTTCGCATAAAATCGTATAGCGCGGCGCTACACAGAGGGTGGTTAGGGCCGCGGGGAAACCGCTCGGACGGAGGAATGCGGAGTGGCCGCTTAACGCGCCGCGATCTAATTGTAATATTATGTAATCCGGATACCTTGTTGCCGCTTGAAAGACCGCCGATATCCTCGGCCGATACACGATCCGCTCGGGTTCAAGCGTTTTATCGGCCGTGACTCGGCTGCTTCCAGCCTATCCCGCGACCATTACGCGCCGACTACCGTTGCACACCGCATCCCGCGACAACGCTTCCATCCCGATGCCACTCGAACCTGTAACCCTTCCCATTCACCGGAAAAACTCGTTTCATTAACCGGGCACGTTTGTAGTCTTGCATCGGTCGCGCCGGACGAGAGTGAAAATCGTTTTCCCCTTGGCCACGAGCTTCGGTGATTACCGCGGAATCGGCTCGCTCGAATTTCCAATGCTTGGGATCCGCTAATCAATTCTTATCTCGAGCACAGTACGACAAAGTTTGACGAAAGCGAGGTAGACACTGAATTATAGTCGGGGACGATATTGACCCTTAGCACTCGAATGGTGACTGTAAGGCACCACTAAAAATTGTTATTCAAAATATGTTTCGCATTATTAAATTTGTTTGTATTTAATAAATTACTAAACATTTCGGTATTGTACGAGTAAATCGCACCATTTTCGTATGTATAACATGAAAACAAATGTATAGAAGGGAAATATTCTAAGTCGGAAGAAATGTTTCCTTTTGGAGTTAAAATAGCTACGAGTGCAAAGGGTTAAGTGGACAATCTTAATAATCGCATAACTTTTTTCAAATTGGTCCAAATGACTTGAATTTTTTTTAGACGTTGGACCGACTAGTTTGCTAGACAACGAATAAACAAAAATTTCCTTAGATTATAATTAGTTGGAATGCTAAAAAAATGAAAGAAAATGATGATTTTACAACTTTTTTATCTGAGCCTACAACGGTACTTTAAGAAATGTGTTTTGCTGATTCCGGTAACTTACATTGAAATCGGTCAACGTTACATAAGGGCGAAATTCCCTGGCAAGGTCGAAAATCTGCGACCTTCGCCCTTAAACTCTCATCTTGAAACGTTTGTAGCACATTGCAACGTTGACCGATTTCGATGAAATTTTCAGTATGCATATACGTTACCGGAATCTACAAAACACATTTCTTAAATTATCGTTATAGACGTACATAAAAAAGGTAGAAAATCATAATTTTCCAATTTTTTTTATCATTCCAACCAATTGCAATCTAAAGAAATTTTTGTTTACTCATTGTCTAGCCAACTAATCAGTGTAACATCTTAAAAAAATCAAGTCATTTGGATCAATTTTAAAAAAGTTATGCAATATTTAAGAGTGTCCACTTAATATTGTCCCCGACTGTATCTCTGAATTACTTATGACAGAACTAACGGATTAATCATTTTACGGGGAATGACGAGCTGCGTCGATCAATGCAATAAAAAATATATGGTTCTATTTGGAAAACTAAAGTTGACCTTTCGTATGTCCTCTACGCCTCCACATTCGAAACCACTATTGGAACTTGTTGTGAAGGTCAATGTCCTGAGGAACTTCCCTTTGTACATAACCTCTGTTTGACTTTGAGCTTGACAAGGTAAATGTGTCTTATTTCAACCCCTATACATATAGTCAGTCTTCCTGAAAATAAATTATTTAAAAATAAGATGTAAGTTTTTAGAAATATGTAGCGAAAAATCATACCCGTCACGACACGATCAAAATTTACGTTTCCCCTTCAGAGTCTCGTAACGCAAAAAAAGGATAACAGCATATCATGAAACATGCTATTGACGTTCACGATGAATATTTCTGGAATCGCAGAACGGAAAAGGTCTGGCAAGCTGATCCACATTCAACGAGTATGACATAACATTTAAATAACTCGAAATGCACATTCCAGGTCGACAGCGATTGCGATGGATCGATCGCTTCTAAATTAACGGGAAGTCGTTGGTTCGACGAGTAAACCGATAGCCACCGTGCTATTTGATAAACGAACGGTCTATAAAGGTAAGCGCAACACGGCGAGCGCGCGCGCGCGCAAACACAGACCGCGCGAAACTGTCTTTTATATTCTTTGACGTCCACTTTGATAAAAATCCTCTTTACCCTCGCGCGCGTTCTGTCGCGTATGCTAAAGCCGCGCTGTGCTCCGAATTTATGAGCAGCCTGCACCCGGGAGGAGGGAATTTATAGTGCGCATTCTCTCGAATTTATTCCTCGGAAAATGTAACGAGACGCGGCGCTGAATTTACGCCTGCCACTCGCGCGATTTTTAACGTAAACGGTAAATATCTTGATCTACGATCGTGTGACGGAACGGTTATGCTGGTGCTCGGAACACGTTCCATCATTTTGCCCGCACCGTGATCAACGATTTCGCGTTTATCGCCGCAACAACTCTCGATAGTCACTCCGATAATTATCGCGGTTCCGGTATAGCGAATTCTGAGAACGATTCATCACAAATTCGCAATCTCAATTTCGTTCGTCCCTGTCCATCTCCTCCGATAAACACCTCGAAGCAATACCGTGTTCCGGAAGTGATTTTTCGCAATGTTTCATATCAATTTTTACAGATTTTTATTTTTATACATAAATCCAGGGAAGATAGTACTTCTCGTTTTACCATATTCTGCAGATTATTATACCCTTCGAATGCACCAAGTTCCGCAGTGGCGTTATGCTTGTGCAGAGCATACTGCGAGCAATAATACGCGTGAAAATAAAATTTACTCTTACATAGCTTTGTTTCAAGAAAATTAAATTTACATAT
This sequence comes from Halictus rubicundus, assembly GCF_050948215.1. Classification (NCBI taxonomy): domain Eukaryota; kingdom Metazoa; phylum Arthropoda; class Insecta; order Hymenoptera; family Halictidae; genus Halictus; species Halictus rubicundus. The sequence continues at coordinate 3,811,397 of NC_135155.1, forward strand.
TCATTTCCGACGCGAACGAAAATACACCAAGAATTCCACGGTGTGTCGGTCGCTGAAACTAGGCACCATTGATTCTTCTATCTGTCAACAATTTCCTATGCAGCCTCATCAATTAGAATTTTTACACAATATGGAGCTTTCAATTTTAAAATTAAAAGTCGTCTTTGCACCTGCGAAAGGAATTTTTTCAGAAAAAATTATTGATCCTTTTGTAGAAGCGTTTTGCACACGTATGTGTTAATATTTGAAGTATACGTGTGACTTTTTTCAAGTAAAAGTAATCAAAATTGCGCGAGTTGTATATTCTTTTATAGAATATATTTTTAAAAATATGGACTGATGGTTGCCACCACTCACGCCTTTCTGTTCATCGGAAGCAAAATAATGAAGAACACTCAAAGACAATGCAAATAGCAAAAAATCGATATTTTGAAACTGAAAAACCAAGAATACCTCCTTCGGAATACAAAACATTTACAAATACTTTCCTCTTTCACTTTTTCTGTCCCACACAAGATAACCCTTTGAAGGGTTAACTACTGACATGATTGAAGCGAGATTTCGAAGTCAATCTTGCGGGAATCGGCAGGTACTGGGGTTACCTGCGGGAAAAACCTTGAAAAGCGTAGGGAATAGTGGGGTAATATCTTTTTCCCGTCCCTTTTTCGTTGCACACAGTGCGACCCGGAATTCGTTCACGAAAGTCGCTTCAATCGAGGAACCGAAATCCTCTTCGGGGACGTTTCGTTTCTTTTTTTTTTTTTTTTCTTTTGCTCCCCGTCAACGACGAACCGGTCCGCTTTAAACGAATCGAAGCTCTGCGCCAAGGATGCCTTTGGAGAGGGCGAGGCCGAATTTAACCGCAGCAAAGGACAGGTAAAAGAGTTACACGGAGAAAGCCCTACCAGTGTTCGCGAGATAACCGGTACACCGGCGCACGGTACCTATAGGTATATAATGCCGAGACCATAAACGTACTTTTTTATTCCTTTCCCGTGAGAGTAACGCTTCCCGGTCCCGTTATGTCGGCGATCTGCCGAAGGAGGGTCCAAAGAGAACCGACCAGCATCTCGCGGAACGCTCGAATCTTCAGAGGCAGCAGCCAGCGTCCGAAACGACTTTAAAATTAACCGCATCGTAATATCCTCTTACGATCGCGATAGAATTTATTTGGTCAAACAGTTGAAGCGAGATGAAAAGCCGATGGTAATTGCCGTTTCGAGCTTGTCCCTTAAAAACCCTCGCGAAACGGTCCGTCTGCTCGCAAGGGGACGCGTTCATGAACGTAATTAGGCCGGACCAAGAATATTTAATTGCTCGACGCTCCGAATCACTGCTCTGAACAAATCACGCAAACTCGAAACACAGTAGAACCCCGATCGTTGCACGAAACTTTTCAGGGCCGAAAAGGCGCGGAAAAATCGAGGTTGTGCAACGAAAGAGGAAATCACAGCTATTCGTAGTGTCGTTCCACGTAGACTATAATCCCAATCACCAGTTCCAGAAGTTTGAACAGCTCGCGGTGGGAGTTGCTATTATGCAACGAACCAGGATTCCGTGCAACAGACGAGGTTGCAACTAGCAAGGATTGCAATCTGATCTGCGATAACTGAACTGAAAAAGCAGAATTTATCACAGTGATTGTTCCATTCTCACAACAAAAGTTGATTCTAATTGCTGAGGGAGCAAATTTTCAGTTTCCTAGTCTCCTGGATGAGTTTCAAAGTTTAAGTATTTTTCCGTAGGAATAGGGGCTGTTTATGATCGTTGTGTCCTTTTGTATTTTAGGATTCGTTAATTGGAAATCTTTTAGTCCGAAATTACTTACGCAGTGGCATGAAAGAGACGTTATAGGACTGTTTGTGAATTAGAAGCGTTGTTATTAAGGTAGATTTCCACCATCTATGTATAATGAACCATAATCCATCTCGATTTGCGAGTAATGGTCTACAAACCATCGACGTCGTCGAGCGACTGTAAGAATGTAGTCCAGAATTTCCACAGATCCATCGTTCATTATCGCTATTGCGCAAGATAATTGCGTTGCCGAGTGAGAGTCGGGCAAAATGCTCTGCCGCTCGAGAGATGGACTCTGTCCGTATCATGGTCTACTTGTAAAAATCGAGTCTGTTGTTACTACAACCATTTTCAAAAAAAGAGTAACTATATTTTCGACAAAATGGAACGTTTATACGAACGTTCATACGATACAAATATAAATTGTGAGATGGATTGTCGGAGGTTTAGTTTCTCATTTAGTTTTCATTATTGAAATACCAAATTAAGCTATGGTGATTCGATGGTCACTCGTGTATTACAATTTTTTATGCAGGAATCTTACACTTAATGCATGCCCAGCTCACCCTCATATGACTATCGTTTCTACACTGTACTGAACGGATATCGACAGAGCGTGCAGGGACTCGCAGTATACCGGGACTGCAGAATCAAAATATGTGCGAATATCTCATTTATGGTCGGTAAAAAGGAGATAACCACTAGTAATACAGCTTTCTACGTGTTTAGTGAGTACTTGCAAACGATGGAGAAAACATCTAATCAATCTTAGATGGCGCTAGAAGCAAACAAATATAATCTTGTTATCCTGTACTCGAGCGAGTACAATGGGCGCTAATGGGTTAAGCATCTTCGTCCACGTTCCTCTATACAGTCAAACACGTGAAACACGTCCGAGCAATCCGAGGATCATACACGACCGGAGCGAAGAAAGTATTTTCGTTGTTCCGTGACGCAATAAAGTCAACACCGTTATCTCGGCAATAAATGGTCGCCGATCTCTCGATCCTTATTGCAGCAGTGCTCGCCTCGTGCGACATGGGAACACGATGTAAACGGTGGAACTTCATCCGAGTCAATCAGAACCACGAAAGATGGGCGTTTCGAAAAATCAGAGCTCCGCTGGGGGACGGGTCTCGCTGGTTGAATGCGGAAGGAGGAACGGAATGGGAATGGAACGGAACGGAACGGAACACGGAGAGTCGAGCGCTGCGCCGGGGCAGTTGCAGCGGTGCAACAGCGGTGCAACGGCGGTGCAGCGTGCGAGTGTTGCGACACGGCAACGCAATTGGGTCAAAGTGTGCAGTCACGAAGGTGGCCGGCCGAGGTTTCAGCGACACTGCAGTAATCGTGCATTTAACCGTGCACTGGGACCTCCCGGAAAATAGTTCGCAGCTGAAGGGCTGTTCCAGAAACGATGCCACGAACAAAGGAATCACGTGCACGGCCGTTGCGTTCGTGTCGTGTGACCTGTCCTCCCTCCTCCGCTCCATCTCGCTCCGCCTGCAGCCTGTGCTCCTCTTTCTGGCCGTTGCTGCCCAGCGCACCCCGCCGCGCTCTCTGCTCCGGCATCGTTCACTATGCACCGCGGAGGAACACACGCGCGTGTCTCCCCGGGACAGTTTACACAAAGCACGCTCCACTCAACGATTGACTGAATGAAGCGCGTTAACGTGTCAAACCGGAGCACCACAAAGCTATCTTGACTCCATCGCGAAACCTCTTGACTTAGCCACCATGCGACCAATGCGCACCTTTCACGCGTCTCCACCTCGCGGCACGTCGAAATCATGTCGACGCAAAGCAGGCGAAGACGTGCCAATTTCAACGGGACCTGTACCCTGAGCTTCTTTGCTGTTTTAACGTGCTACAATAAACGCCCCAACAATAAGACGCGCAAGAGACGCAACAGTTCAAAGACTACAACGTTGTATCGCTGCAGATGGCCGACATTTCGAACATTCTTCACGAAAACAGTGAAATATCTCAGCAACGGTACGTTTTAGGACAAATACACTTTAGTACTTTCATACTCAGAATATGCCAATCTATCGAAATCATTTTTAAAAAACAAAGGTGACCTCTATATCTCCTCTACGCCTCCACTTTCTTAAACCCTATAACTTCTGTAAGTAACATTTTCTCGTAATGTTTAAAATAACCAAGATATTCAAGTAGACAGAACTCGTGGGACACGCTGTATGTTTAAAAAACGATGAACAACTATCCTTGGATCTAGACGCTGCAGCATCCACTTTTTCCCAGCAATCGCTGAATCCTACAGACTCCACGCACCAAGCATGAGTAGGCAACAATGATAGTAGTCAGGTTTTGGAGTGAAAGACCAGAAACTTTAGACCACGGAGGTTTGAAAGATAACTCCGAGATGTAGAACGATGAAACATGAAACTGACGGAAAATGGTTGGGGATCTCGAAGCTATTGGATTGTTCAAGTTTTGCTGCGTTCGAGGAATTCCCGACTATTCGATGATGGCAACAGAGGTTCTTCAGAGCGAGGAAGGAAGCGCTCGGTAGATGATAAATTGGAGTGGAAAACCAGTTTATGCAACTTAATGACTGCGCCTCGGAACACCGTGCGACCGGGGATATCAAACATTCTTATGCATTTCGTTCCCCGCAATCGATACAAAGAGGCGATACACCGATAACCTCGTATAAATCTTCTCCACAATTTTTTACCTATTGTTTTGACCCTTTGTCTCGAAATGATTAATACGCCTCGCAGCGGTACATTCTGTGCTCCGCTTCACAATAAAGCGGCGACCCTCTCGCGCGAAATTAATATTCCGAAAATAATACAAAAACGAGAGAGCACTGATATCATATCGATTGACCTCTATTAATAAATTACAGTTGCATTACCATACGATGTATTTTTCATGGACCGAATTAATTGGTTATTAAAAGAGCCGTTGTTACGCAACCAGGAACAATTTACACTGAATATTGAACAATCAAACAGAAACATGACTCGACCCGTTCAATTATAGAGACAGTACCAGACACTCAATTAGAGTGATACCAACAGCCGAGATCACTCTCTCAGGCTTCACCGACCGGAATACTAAAACGCTGCGGCAAACATGCGCCTCGAACCCGACTCGGTTTCCACGTTACACGGAAAGAAACGTCAAGAATCTAGACCAGACACAGCTAAAAACACACGACACCGCTTAGCTCCAAGTTCCTGCCACCCGTACACGGCCGCGGCCGTGTGCACGTGCACGCCTAACCGCACCGAGAGTCCGCCGCTGGATGCACGTGTGTGCGCCCCGTTCGCATTTACACAAAGCACGCTAACGCGATCCAATGAATGAAACACGTAAACGTGCCAGATCGCGGAGCCGCAGAGGCGTGACGACCGACGCAACTGCCTTCGCGATCACTTTTGCGGCTGCGAAGAAAGCGAATCAGAGAATCCCCGATCGGCATAGCATCGGCCATTAATGAACACGTGACACGCAATAATCTACTCAGACCCACTTGTCAACAGGGTTCGGAGGGTTCTTTATCGAGATTCGGTTGCCTGAAGGGTTGAAAGTCGTCGGACACTTCGGCGGACGTACTTTTCTGCGAATAATCACGATACCTATTTGAGAAGGTCGCGGAATTAATTGCTGCGCGTAATAGTCGCGCATCGGGAACAATTTATGATGTCTGTTACCCCCACCACGGAGCTGGACCGTCGTAACGCGTAGGGTATATTTCTCCATCGTGGAGGGTTCTTAATAACGTCGATTTGTAATGGTTACCCGTGGCGACCGGACCGCGAGGACGACTTTGAAAAGTGTGCGAGCGGCCGGTGCTCCTCGATATCGACGGCCCGCTAATAATAAATTTTGAGAAACGGCCTCGAGCGGCCAGGTGAGGTTTCTGCGAGAGAGCCTGTGCTCGCGAGCGAATTGCCAGGCCTCGCGCTGAGATACGGTTACCATCGATTTTTCCTTCGCGTTAATTTATTTGAACGGCGGCGGCGGCGGCGGCGGCGTCCGATCCGCGCCCCGCAATTTCGCCGCGTTCCCCGCGATCGACAGGGGCGGTTTTATCGCGGTGTTCGATGCGCGATTTAACGTCGATGGAACATTTTATAACAAATCGTTTCCCTTAATGACGCGGTAACTCTTCCCGCTCGCGGCGGCGATTCGTTTTAATTGTGCCAGAAAGATATCCGCGTTGTATAACGTACGCGTTTTTATTAATGAAATTGACATTCGCGGATCTGCGTAGCTACGTCTAAAACGCAAAAGGAAGAACGTCTAGGAAAGAGGATTACGAAATCGTTCCGAGAAAGAATGACTACAAAAAGTTGTTTCTCACGCGCCGTATGCAACCTTTGAAATTATAAATGACGCAACGGTCTCGCGAACTATTGAATTGGTGAGTTTTTCACGACGCGAGCGACACGATCGAATTAGTTCGTCGTAGAATAATTTGTATCGTTGAGTAAAGGGTTCGCGTCTGAGACATTCCCGTCCCGAGCACGGTAAGGAAGTAAATAGCTTTCGGTAAAAATGGTCACACTTCGTCGCGGGCGGCGTTCACCAAAGAAAAAGTTCATTTGAATATTCCGGCCGCGGTGGTATTCCGCGGCGCAGGAAGTTTGAACGGGTATTTGAAAATATTATGCATAGATTATGCGAGACATATCGGAGCGGATTTCATAAATATTAATACCCCCGGAGAAAATTCATCCGTCGTCCCGGTTTTGTCGGCGAATATAAATATATTTCCGCGTGCATATTACGGGCGAGGCGTGCGCGAAGGGTGAGCCCAGGTAAAAGGGAAACCTGTCCCTGGCGGAAAATTTCTACGGTCTCGAGAATCCTTAATGTAGTAAGTGGCTGCATTAAACGAGACTCCTGTCCACGATGAGAAAAACCCCGGTCCCAGAGAGGTTCCGTTACAGATGGATTTCCCCGCGTTGCCGCAGAACCACGGACGCCGAATATTTCTTCGTTTTCGCGAAACATTTGTTTCAGCACCCACACTTACTCATCCGGGGAATCGCAAGTGACAAAAACTATCATTAGTGTTTCCACCAGTTTGCTGTAGCAAAATCTTGTTTACACCAAGTTAATGCTCAACATCAGATATACGAATTTATATTCAAAACTTTGTTATAGGAACGGTATCGATTATTCTGTGGACAGTACCTTCAACCCTTAAAAATACAGTCGTTAGCAAATGGTTAAATTGTGCATCGGTTCTAGATTTGAGGAATTAGCTCTCTAGCAGCAAAGTAGGAAAAAGATGACCAATCACGCTAACTGTTCCCCCACTTTCTCGCTCCGCATCCCCACCACGAGTTCCAGAACTTGTGACAACTTGTGGTGGGGGGAAGCATAGTCGCCAGATTAGGACTTGTCTCCCACTCTACCCTTCCCCTCCTACAGCACTGTTCCCCTACGCTTTCGTCACAGTCCGGTCACGTGACGCGTTTCGCCTCTGTCGTGCTTGTGTCGCAATGTCACGTGACTAATTCGGTACTGGCAGAGAGAGGGTAACTCTTCCCCCTCGATTCGAGTCAATTCCCCTGATCTGGTGACTCTGGTGGGAATTACTAGTGTGCAATCAACGAGGTTGCAACGAGCAAAGTTATACTACAGTAGTGCCAATATCCGGCCACATTAGACGTTTCATTCTTTAATACATAGCGTCTCCTGTAGCTTAAGGGAATTACTTCGACAGTTTCAATTGTAACAGTAATTGTATTTAAAGATGGAGAAGAACTCGAACACAAGGTCAAAGAGGACACACGATTGCATTACATGATTACAACTTTTTCTTATGATTTTCATGTTGAGAAACCGTGGCTTATAATATGATGTTATCAGACTCAAATTTTGAATTGATGGAGGCTTCCACGAGTTTTTTGCAAAAATATGAAAGGTGATGGATGCACCTGCATTCTCGAGGGGTCGCAAGTGACCGAAAACCGGATGAGCAAGGGTTAAGAGTGGCAGCATGTATCGTGTAGATTGAACTCACCCTGTGAGGCGCCCGTAGAAGTCGATGCACCGCCGCGAGCTGGTTAATTAGTGGCAAGGTCGCGCTGAAGGTGTGCACAGGCGGCCTAGGTGGCTCCGGATAGGAGCTCGCATAGGCGAACGGATCGACGTCATTCAGATACTGCACACGGCACGTCAGAGACATCTCGCGGGCCCCTTGGTTCTCGGCCGTAACGGCCGATTGTCCGATAGCCCTTTTTCTTCGATCCAAAAAAGGTAACACACACAGTTTCCCCTCCCCCTTGTTTTCGGTCTCACGCGGGAGAGTCTCCCTCGCTCTCTCCCTCTCTCTTCTCTCCTGGCCGGTCGGAACCGCACGACCGCTTTACGCGAACGCACGAACCAGTTCGTCGTACCACCGATTTATTTTCATTCGAGTCGCCCGGCTACAACGAGAAAACGAACCTTGCTCGCGAAGCGGTCCCTCTCTCGATCCCTGACTACTCTCTCTCTCTCTCTCTCACTCTGTTTCCCTCTCTTTCGTTCGCGCAGGACCGCCGTTCCTTTTTCTCTTTCTCTCTTCCTCCTCACGTTCCATTCGCGTCTACCGGCTCGACGACGAAACAGAGGCTCACGTGAATACCTTGATCGCGGTGAACCGATATTCTTTCCACCCGGTCGTGCGCTTCACTTTTCTTATTGTGAATGAAAGAGGACGCGAGAGCGCGCGCTCGCGCCACAGCCGACCGGGTGGAAAACTGCCGATTTATTTTCGTCGGACAAACGGAAAAGAAACCGTCAGTTATCCGTTCCGCATCTTGTAGGCTCGATTCCATCGGTTAACCCATTTGCATCATAAACAAATATGAAAAGAAGGCATTTATCACCAAACTTTTTTTTAAATTATATTCAAATACATAAATGACTACAAGTCAAAGAACTTCATATTTGAACATTACAAGAAAAAATAAATTGAACGTATATATACGCTCCGGTGATAGTGGCCAGGAAAATTGAGCGTATATATAGGCTAATGATGCAAATGGGTTAAAGTACGTGGCTACCCGAAATCACGGGTCACTCGTATACAAAATGTGTCTGGTAACTAGGCCGAATTGTTACTGGGTTTCGAACAATAATAACAACAAAACATTTGTTTAACGGGACCAGCGGGGAAACGTCCACTACAAGACGAAAAATCTTACATCCTGATTGGTTCAGCCACTGTAGAAGATTGAATAACCTTCGAAGTTGTCTCAAAAATAGGAAAAAGTTTTGCATCCTTGTAACGCAGCCTTTCGCAGAAGTGCATCGGTGTAGTTGCAAGGTACTGCGAATATTTGAACATTTACTATACATACTGAAAAAAAGGTAAATATTTCGAAAGTTCATAATTCTTCGTGTACAATTAAAAATTAATGTTTAAGTTGCTCGAACAGAACATGATTGGGATTTGTGCGATCTAAAAAGAATTCGAGAAGTAATCCCTGTGATAAACTTCGGTTCTTCAATCTTGATTACAATGATTAAACTGCTTTGACTTTGTGAGATTTTAGGGGGGCGGTTGTTCGGCAGTCAGCGTGTTAAATTAAACTTAGATTTGGGTCAGGTGGCTCGATTTTTGCAAATATTTGCTACATCTCGAAAGCAAGTTGGAAGTGGGTTAGTGAATATTGAAACGCTGAAAGTTATTGACATAAGGGTTGGTGTGTTCACATTCGAAAGCCCGTAATTTCGGGTAGCCCATTCGTGCTCTCTTTGCTTTCGACATTCGGACCGGGAAATTGTTTTTGAGTCGCTATCTCCCCCCAGGGGATATCGTCATTGATTCTACGCCGATTGAAATGCGAAACGTGGAACGTAAACGGCGACTGCACACCGGAAGCGAGGATATATTTCCATTGATCACGCGTGAAAGCGACAATGTCGGAATGGTAGCAACCTTTGACTCTCGATCCGACGTCGTCTCGGCGAATAAGAAACCGTGTCGTTTTCAACCGGCCGATGACCTTTAGATTTTCCTTTCACTCGTTTGTCGGCTTGACGGCCGAAAGTCGACGGTTTGGTGGGAGTAATTTTCACTATACGTGTGCCTTCAAGGTCACTATCACATGAGAATATCTGGTGTCTAGCTGGTTTGACCGGCCATACCACGAACGAGTATTTCACCCTTTACGTCTTGAATTATCTCATCCTTTACTTTTTACTATCTTTGTTTTACTGATTTTACTTCTAGTATGCTACATGGAAATATTTTCTACTATCTCCAGGACAGAGCTGCATGCAATGCTACTTTCAATTAGATCTTTAAAAACATATTTTATTTGCAGCAGTACTCATCGGAAGTTTCTTTAAAGTCTGTTAAAAACCAAAGATAAATTATTAAAAATTTGTTTTTAATTCTTCAATAACAAAAGCAATCTTACTCGTAAACCAATAAATTATCTCGAGTAATATGATCTACTAATTTCTTTTGTAATTGTTCAATAGCAAAGCCGATTTTGTCCGTATAACAACAAATGGTCTCGATCTAATGACTTCTTTTAAAATTGTTATTATAAACAAAATTACAAAGATTCTTTCGAATATAGCGCTCTCGTTAAAAGACTTGTCAATGTACTTCTGATAGCAAATGTGCTAATAAAAGAAGTATTTTGAGATAGGTAAAACAAAAAGGTTTAATGTAATTCAATTCATGGAAGAGTGGAAAATGAGCGAAGACCTGGTTCAATTTTGTGTAGTATAGCGCCCAGGAGATTTCGTGTAAGTACACGGTTGCATCAACTTTGAAAATACGCGGAACGAGATAAATAACATAAAATTAACATTCAACATCGACAGCTGTTTGAATGTATACTCACTTTCCCTTCGACTCGCCGCGTAAATTTTTCACCGAGATCAAGTTAGGTAACTGAAACGACCCATATAAATCCTGCACGCTATTCAATAATAAACATGCTGTAACTCTACTTGGATCGACGATCTTTAATATTTTCGCGTTGAGATACCTCATCAGGTGGCATTTTATCTCGCGCACCTAACAATAAATGCTTAATAAACGCCCATTCATAGTATCAATTTGCAACGAGTGAACGACACCTTGAACGTAGTAAAATGGCCGCCAGTCGCTTATCGTGTATTACAAAATGAATTTGATATCGCGAACACGCGAGATTCTTTTCTTCCTGCAGCCATACGTCGGTGCTCTCGTTTATTTATTATCGTGTGAACAGTATTTTCGCAAGCTGTAATCGTGAAATATTGAATAATAATGCGCAAAATGTAATCCTTTGCATTCGAAGCTATTTTGTAACCTAATACTTTGATCGAATCCAATAGTTTCAACACTTTAGAATCGAGACAATCAAATTCTTAGTAATTTGTTGAATACAAACAAATTTTAAATTATTTTGAACTACAGTATGACATTTTTAACGAACGCATAAATTGCAGATAAGTCTTTCATCGCCGAAATTTGAATACCAAGTCATTTGCAACATCGCTTTACTTCTTGGTCTACCTACTGACAAAATCGGATATAGGATAAGGGACCCAATTACTGTGCCTATATTACTTATACTTATTTTTAAAGCATAATCCACATTTAAGAAAGAGATATTAAATTTTTTCATTAAAACCAGTAAATATATATGTTATATATCTCTTTTTTAATATTTATTATCCTTTAAAAATAAATATAGTTAATATAGGCACAGTAATTGAGCCTCTTACCCTACTCAACATGCAAAGGATTCACACAATTTAAAATAATTAATGATTTTTCGAAATGTTATTGGGTTGTCCGGAAAGTTCGTGCCATTTTTCTGTAGGTGGCATTAGGATAGGTCTGAATATGTCAGAATGATTGAAAACAAATGGTATGTGTACATAGTCTAAACAGTTGATCTTTCAGGCATTTTGAGAAAAAAGCTTGATTAGGATATATTAATTTTTGTTAGTTTTATACGCTCTTAAATATGGAAGGAAACAGAGTGCATTATAGGCATTTCATGCTTTTTTCTTCCAAAAGCTGTTGGAGCTTGGTTGGGATGTGCTACCCCATTCACCCTATTAAACAGCCATTACACCCTCAGATTTTCATCTCTTTAGGTCAATATAGAATACCCATAATGACAAAAACTTTAACTCTTTGGTCGACATAAAAAATCATATTTAAAAGTTTTTCGCCGAAAAACGCAAATTGATTATGGAACAAAATGGCACTTATAATAATTCAATAAATATATATCGAAATTTAAAGCGTGTACTGCGTTTGAGTTTCCCTTAAAAATCGGCACGAACTTTCCGGACAACCCAATAGCTTGAATTATTAGCATAATACGAAATTAGAAGATCATATTCGCGGTGCGGCGAAACTGTGCCAAACTGTCGGTTCGATGACGTCACGAAGATGGAGGAAACCGTTCCAGTGGTTCTCATGTTCCGCTGGACCGTGTCAGCGGAATCTCGAAAAGGGAGAAAATAGGAAAAATCGTGGTTCGACTGGAATGAATTTACGAAGTGTCAATTATCCACGCATGCCGGCTGGTCTCGTCATCGCATTGTTCTTAGCCGTTGCGCGGGCCTAGCTCTTCTGCGAACCGGCTCGATGAGGAGAAAAAGCGAGAAAGGCGAAGAATAGGGAACAGGAGAGAACGAGAGAGAGAGAGAGAGAGAGAGAGAGAGAGAGAAACGGTAGGTAAGGCGTCGGAAAGGGAGAGAGTAAGAGAAAGAGGGAAACCGAGCGATGGAAGAAGGGAAATGAGGGGGAGGGAGATAGAAGGGAAAACGAGTCTGCGCCATGCCACCAATGTGATCGTGGCTGTGTAGCCGACAAAAGATTCACGATTAAGATGCGATCCTAGCGCGAGATCGTGCCTAAGCGGATTTCCGAACTCGCACGAGAGCCGGTCCGGTCCAGTCCTCCGTGGACCGATGTTTTTCTTTCGAACTGTTTCGCTATTCCGCGCCGGTGCCAACTTTTCAGAATAACAAGTGAATTTCACCGACCTCGCTGTCGCCTCTCACGATTTTACTATGCAAATCGACTTTTCGTTCGAAAACACGAATCCCATCGGCTCTCGGGCACGATGACACTCGTACACGCTCGCCGGCTGAAGAAACAAACAATGGGAACGCGGTTCGCCGATCACTTTCTAGGTTATGAAAAGAGGCTTCCCTATCGAAAGATCCGTGCCCGGCGTGTTTACGTTATTCGTGCCGGGAATAGCATAAACGGGAGATCAAAGATTCGTCGTTTCGGGGTGTCTCGAAAATTCAGAAGGTTTCCGCGAAAATCGATCCGCGACGGTTCACTGACAGCCGGAACGCGGAATCACCCGCAGCACGGGGATGACGTTACGAGAAACATGGTGCCGAAGGTGATCGACGAAAAAGAAAAACCGAGGAGGCAAAAGCGAACGTGAACGAGAGAGAACCTGTCGTCGTGCGCGGACTAACCTAAACTACAAAACAAACAACACGATTTGGCAGGAGCGAGAGAAGACTGCCCAAACCAGTCGAAGCGTTCGGCGTTCCAGGATATTTAGTGATATGTACGATCGCATGTCCTCGTGGCGCATGGAATTTCGAACCGGAGACGTTACACGCCTGCGTCAAAACACTTCGGTTAATGTCACTTTCGTCGAAGTCGTTCCACGTTCGCCGCGACGCGACCGGTCAAACGTCAAATGACTTTGATCCACGATTCGAGCCTGCACGATTTCGCTGTTCGGGCGAGCATCGTGTGCCGGTACGCGGCAAGGAAACTATACATGTGTGTATAGGTAAACGATGGTTCTCGGTCGGAGTCTGCGCGACAAAAACTCACCTCGAACGAGCGCGAGCGACACGCGCGCTTCCCGCGCACGGAAACACGCGTCACCTTTGCCGACGACCGCACGCGACACTTGTTGACAGACACCCGTGGCACCGAATGCCGTACGTCGGCGAAACAACGCGAAACAACACGAAACGGGACGAGAGAAAACGAGAGAAAAGAACGAAGAAACACACAACCAACAACACAACGTGCCTTACCTCGCGAGCGGCCGCCGCGACACTGAACGCCGCGGACACCTGTCGCCGCTGAGGCGACAGTGGCGCCGCCACGTGGCCAACCCCCTCCCTATCCGGCCTCGTGTACAAAGAGCACCCCGCAACATTCAACATAAGATCGGCCAAACAGAAAAATATTTACCGCCTTGGTCCACTCTAACTATAGTCCAGGTATCTCCTGTTTTAGCTGCGAACGGATTTCACGCGACAACCTACGGTGGCTACCAGAAGTTCGTAGTGGCGGATATTGCGCAATGCATTCCGGTGACATGGGAACGGGGCTTATTAAATTACTATTTCGACCACCGCGGTATGTCTCGTTCCGCGGGAAATAGCGGTGGTCCCACAACAACGTAAGCAGCTGGTACGCGTGGAATTTGTATAAACAATATTTTTGTGATAAAAGGTAAGACGGATCGTAATGTGGTGTAGATTTCGAGAGAGAGAGGTGAGTCGATATCTTAATCAGCACTTAATCCTGTTTCCTCTGTTTAGGTACCGCCAAGTAAATGCGCGAGAGATGTAAATTTAATTTAATCAAGAATGAGTTTGAATTAGGTTGGATTTCATTTCAGGAAATGTATTCTTTATGTTACAGTTTCAATACTCGTAAATATTGCTCAGTGCTAGCATATACAGAGTGTCCCAAAAATGTTGTACTTCAACACGGACCAATCAGAACGCGGCTACAGCAGGCGAATTTCCGGCTAGGCCAATGCCACCGCGACACTCAGCGGGGCCTGACGAGGAACGGGAATCGGTCCTCTGTCGCCGCGCTCTGATTGGTCAATATTTTTCGTTACTGACTATTTAACGAAGCTGCGGAGACCATTTTCGCGAGGAAAAAAGTTGCTTCAAATGACCTGAGACATAACTCGTTTCAAGGACGTCCAGTCAAACCTGTTTTTGTGCGATCCTTTTCTATGCGAATATTATTTTGTGCGATTTTCTTTTATGCGGTATATGATTGCCAACGGTGTTGGCATTATAACACCCTTGTAATGTTCTCATCACAAGAAGATGCGCGTTTTGGACTACGACGAGTAGTATTGAATTATGTTAATTTTGAACATTTCTCCATGTTTAAAATGAGAAATTAAATTTTTTAAATGTTTCCATGTGTAATTTCATTATTTATTTTATTTGGAAAGCACTTTCTCGCTATTCTCTAAATCTTTGACATATTTTCTAAGTGAGACTTTTTTATGCGGTCCCTCTCCACCGCATAAAAAAGATTTTCTTTAATATGTTGTAAAAAATGATTTGTTATAGCTATTTATAAAGTTCCTGAATATATTTTTTGTGCGGTTTCTTTTACGCGCTCCCTATCTACCGCACAAAAACAGGTTTGACTGTACAACATTGTTGGGACACCCATTTTGCAACAGTTACTGTATTAATCAAAGGTTATATTGCAGAATTAAAAATCGGAAGTATTAATCTCAAGTATAAATATAAAATATTTATCATTCATGTAAACAGGAAAAGGAAAGAAAAGAGTAGAGAGAAAGTTAGGAAAATGATAGCTCAAAGTAAAGTGTATAAGCGAGCACGAGGATGTGTGGAAGTATGCGAGAGTTAGTAGGAATTGTAAACCGAGTTCCTTTTTATGGCCGGAAGGCTAAAAAATAAAGCATTTCTATTCTATTCTATTAATCATTCACGTACTCAAACGAATTAGGAAAAACCAAGAGCGGAAACAATAAACCGTTATGATCAACCTTTGACAGATAATAATTCTAACTACATGTAGCTATTTCAGGTTTAACAGAGTTAATATCGACTTCGTCTCGAGACAGTATCCATGACGGCAAGTCGTTGCTAAGAACTAGGGAATTTTCTTTTCCGGCGAAGTTGCTCGTTCCCGCGCGGGCTGTCCAATATGTGGACGAACAAAAAGAGACACCGCAGAGGGACACTAAATTCCGCAAGAAAACGTCGAGCCAGCCAGTGTGGCCGAGAAAGAATTAGAAAACAGGCTGGCCGCATTGTCTACGATGTCGTCCCGAGTAAACCGTGCAAACACGGACGACCACTTCACTGGTGCGGGTTGTTTTGTGGCCAGCCAAAAACCGACAATATTGTCGTCAAACAAACTTCATTCGGCCGGTCGAAATGAGCCCCATCCACCGGAGCCTCGGACCACCGTCGCCGCCGCCTGTCTCGGTTTCCTTTTTTTTTTTTTCGATTTTCCGTAAGATAGCGAAGCTTTTTCGCTAGGCAACGGAAGCATCCGGCGCCGGTGGTTTCGCCGGTGCGTCGTTTTCGAGGGCGTCGCACGGGGGACCCGAAGAGCCAAATGAAACGGCGGGGATGGTAATTGTGCGGTGAAAAAATAATCAGCTGGCGCGGCACGTAGAGCGTAACCGTAAGTGCGCCGGTGCTCATTGTTGTCCCGGTGTTGCGAGACCCCACGAGGGTGACGAGCTAACAAAAGGAGCTGCTGGACCTATAGAAACGTGATGGAAGGCACTGTGCGCGGGAGGGTGCCACCGCAGCGATAAAATTCTATGCTCTCCTACGCGAGAGTATAAGTGATTCCGCAGGGGGGGGGGGACTGGAGGCTTGTTTTCTGTTAGCAAATCTCTATTTTATAAACAATGTCAAAATTAATCAGCGCTCAACCGTAGTATCATTTTTCACATTTCACAAATGATGAGCTCAAGAAAGGGTTTTCCCTAGAATTAACAGTATAACTGTCAGATCCCTAAAAGAGCCCATTTCAGATCACATCTGCTGAGTATGCTCTAGTGCAAAGATTATTAGATAGATTTATGTATCCAATTTCCCAAATTTTTAGGAGATTAATGGTTACCGTTCGTTCGGCTTGCTTACGAATATTTTTTTACGAAATTAAAAATACTGTCCGTTCCAAGGTAAGTGAAAGGAGTAGCGAGGGTGTGGGACTGACTCTAGAAAAACCCCTCTGTTGGTAGCACTTTGCGTGCAAAACGGGAAAAAGGAAAAGAGTGTCTGGAGCAAAGGAGGGTCTCTTGGGCGCATCCCTTATGAGGAACAATAATGTCGCGCGCACTACCACTCGTAATGTCGTCTACCCTCCTCGCGTCTTTGTTCGTCTAGCTTCTTTTTTTTTCGACTACGTGTCGTCCTATCCGCGGCCACGTACACATCTTGCCTTCAGCTACTGATCATGAAAAGAATCGCACGCAAATAATGAACACGGGGAGTCGCGCAGCTGGAAAAAATACGCGCTTTGTCACGAGCTCCGCTTTCATCTGCTCCTCCACCGTGGGCTTTCGAATCGAATGTTAAAGATCCGAGTGTGACGCATTATTGTTAATCTCGCATTTTCTCAGAGAATAAAATTCAACGTGGTTTGTAAATGAACAAATGGAATAATGCGAACTGTGCGCGATGGGCACGGTGAAATGGTGAAAGATCGTTAAACAAACTCACCGGAATGTAGCCGTCGGGTTGAGGCCTCTCGTTGTCCCTAAAGAAAATGTTTGCATTATGATCGCGCATCGACCCGGTTTAGGATCCGCGTTTGATTATCGATACGAAACATACCGATGCCGTCGCTGGATCACCGGTGTCTGCGGAGTGCTGTCGTGAATGATTACTTGGGTGGCATCGATCTCCTCACATTCCGAGCTTTCGCCGGATGAGTCTGTTGCAACAATCAAATAAATCATATGCACCGAGTGGTAAAAGTCATGCATGAGATAACCGACCCTCGTATCAATTACCGTTCTACATCAAACGAATTATCGAATTATTCTCCGTTAATAATAACAAAATTTACTTTCACGTATGACTGTGTAGTTTACTACGAGTAAGAACAAAACTCGTAATTTGGATAAGCTCGAACCGGGAAGGTCGCAAATAAAATTGCCGACTCCGAGCTCGGGGAAACGCGTTTGCGGCGAGACCGAGGCGCACGCGATAAGTTCTTGCGAGGGTTAGTTATGGTCGATGAGTTGCAGATGTTTCGGCAGTCGTTAGGGTTAATTTAATTCAAAGTTCATTGAAACGTGGGCGGCGATTACGCGCCACCCGCAGTTATGGTTCGTTGTTCCTGTACGGCCGGTGACCCAAATTTCCTTTCGTCGGGGTAGAATTTCAATCACCAAAATCTGTTCGTACGAGCTGCGCCCTAATCCCGTCAGCTCCCCCTTTCAACAGTGTGTGTACCCACGATTCAACACCCATCCATCGAACATACCGCAATTCCCAAAAGGAAGGATCCCATTGATTCTCTTCAAAGGGACACTGCCCTCTCGTTAACAGGGTCGGCTCGACACTACTCCCGGACCCTATACCCGACCGTATTTGATTCAGCCGGTAATTCGACGAGCGCGCGATGTAACTACAAGCGAGCTCGCGCACACCCGCGGTCAATTGCAAATCGCGTTAGATTCGTTCAGAACTCACCCTCCTCGATGCGTTCGCGTTCGCGTTTGCGGATAAGGGACAGGACCGGGCTGGGACACAGCGTGCCCGTATCGCCCAGTAGGTCATCGATGTTGGTGTGCTCGCCGATGAACAACGGTAACGTGGAGGGTCGTTTCCTTGGCGACGATCTTCGTGGTGTCGGCTGTACATTGTCGTAAGGCGAGTCTCGGCCGCCGTAATTGTCCGGCGGATCTGGCGGGTTTTCCACCTGGAAATCGCACACCACCGTTGCAGCGAAAGAAATTTCACCGTGTAAAAAGGCACAGACTATGATTTTTACAATTGCCTAGCAATCACAAGCTAAGTCGGGCCCCTTTGGAATTGTTCTTCCAACGTTTCGCACCATAGCCCCTGGTAAAGCTAGCTACAACACTTGCGAAAGTTTGGGAAACACAACTCCAAAAGAAAGAACTGTATGATGCTGGACTATGAATGCCTCAGATCTCAAACTATTTAACTATTTAACTTAGAAATAAATCAGACAGAAAGGCTACTAAAATGTATCTTAGTCAGGCATAATTCGTGGCTTTTACTCTCGAGGATAGTTGAAGTGTTTTTACGCGCGAGGAGGCCCTTAATTTGATAGCTGAACGAAGGCTTGCGAATACTTAATGAGCTGTTTAAAGCGACCGCTCAATTCCTTTATCATGTTGCGTCATCTCGCGATCAACTTTGTTTTTCCCACCGTGGCACAGTGTCGCGAATGGCCATTCTACGTGGAAAAAAAATCATAGATCGTTTCATGCTTCTTCAAACCGATTGAAATTTTCTGTTAGGTTATGAAATGAGATTCAACATATGTAGAACCTTTAAAAATGATATTTATATTGAAAAATATTATATAAATTATAGAACCAAAAAAAAAAAAATAATATTAAACAAGTATAACAATAATATCTAAACATAACAATATAAAAATAATTCTTCGCTAATATCGCTGTCGCTATCAACTAAGTTACTTATGGGATTAGACGGAAGTTCTCGTTAAAAGTAGATCTAACCTTTCGGTAGCGAATTTGTATTTTTTCGCGGTATCACCCTATAATAATTTATGATGGGATCAAAAGTAATTAACAGTATTGAGTCGTAGTTTGTAGATACACGCGAATTCTTCCTTGCGTGGCCAATCCTAAACCTTCTTATGTCTTTGTTGTGAGCTTCTTGAGCCTCTTCAAACATCATGCCAATTGGCAATAGGCATGATTTACTTATTTCTACACTATGAAATAATAATTTGTGCACTGTAACGGGCATATAAAACCAAGGATATAAATTTAAATATAAATCTTTTGTTTCGCGAACAAATTTCTCGAAATTTAGAAAATTAATGTTGTGACCTGAAGAAAGAGCAGATAAGATATAAAAAAATCGTTCAAGAAGTTTCTTATTAATGCCTGTTGTTTTCGAAGATTCTGTAGAGTTTTTGAAGAAACGTCTAGCCGTGTTACCATCATTTGTGCCCATTGCTCATTCGGTCCACCGTACGGTATTACAAAGATTTTGAAAAATTGTGACAGGCATTACTGTTCGGAGTTTTCACGTATTGATTTCGATGCTTGTATCGCTATTGAATGAATTATTATGGGTATAATTAGGCTCAGTAAACATTCCGAAAAAAGAATATACGAATGTTATATCTATTTTCTAAAATGACTTTTTTCCACCTAAAATGGCCATTCGCGTCACAGTGCGCGGCGAGCACGCGAGCTTAGAGATTGATCGCGCTTAGGTATTATCGGGCAGGGGCATCGGTTCGTCAGTTAGGGTCCGTTAAATGAATAATGCACAGTATATGATCACATTACCCCTTCAGGACTGGCGCGATCCCCAAGTGGCTCGTCAGGCGGCGGAGGCGGAAACTCGATAGGGAATCTAGAGAGGCTTCTCTTGGTGTATGTCTCGGGTTCAGGGTGAGCGCCAATATCGATTCTCTCGAACGACTCGGACGAGTCCGAAGTGCTATTAGAAGTTTCCACGGGGATCTTGACGACGCCTTCAGGGACGTTCGAGGAGCTGTCCATCCACCATGCTTTCTCGCCGGACTCGATGTGCCTGATTTTATTTATGCTCCTTCCGTACGGCTGGCTGGTGTCGACCTCGTCGGCCTGGCTCGAGACGCGAGGACTGACCGAGGTTGTTGTTACAGGAATCACTTCGATCCCTTCGGGTACGTTTTCAGGATCGTCGCTCATCCACCAGGCTCGTTCCCCGGATTGCTGATGCCTGATACGGTTTCTTCTTTCGCTCGATCGGGTACTGCAACGGGTCGATCCCCGTCTCGACACCGAAGACGTCGACGAGGATTTCTTCTTCGGCTCCTCCGACGAGACGTTGTCGTTCGCGTCCAACCACCACGCCCTCTCCCCCGATTCTTGCCTCCACACCTTCGAACTCGAGGATCTTCTTGGTTCCTCCGAGGGAACGCTATCGTTCCCGTCTAGCCATCGGGCTCTGTCGCCGGAGTCGTGCCTCGAAACCATCGAGGAACATTGTTTCTGCGTCTCATCCGACCGGGTGCTGTCGTTCGAATCGAGCCACCATCCTTTCTCCCCCGACTCCAGCCTCGAAGTGGCTGAAGAGTGTTTCCTCGTGTCCTCCGATGCCACGCTGTCGTTCGAATCTAGCCACCAGGCTCGTTCTTCCGAGTCTTGCCTCCATACCCTGTATTTGAATTTACCTGGAACATACGATCGCAATCAGATTTACCAATGTGTCAGTCTTCTCCTTTAATCGTAAGTAATAAATAGTAGAAAATGAGAGAAAAATAAAGGAACGAGTGCTCACCATCGTCAGGTAGGGTACCACTGACGGTCGTTTCTTGACTGATGTCGTCGTTACACACGCTTCTGGTTTCGACACCCTCAGGAACGTTGTCAGAGTTCGGATCCATCCACCAAGGCTGTTCCCCGGAATAGTCGCGCCTGATCTTCTGTCGACTGTGCCTTCTATCGTCGCCTTTCTCCGACCCGGTGAAGCTGCCGCTTTTTGAGAGGCTCTTCGGCAACGACGCCGCATTGTGTTCGGGCTTCCTGACGTCCGAGTTTTCTTCATTGGAGTCCAGCCAACCACCCGATTTACCGGACTCGCCGGAGTCCTGCTGCTTATTCTTGAAAAGATTTGTTACCGGCGCGAGAGCCCTCATCAAGAACGATTTCGCCTCTTCCGTTTTCCCCGAGCGATCGCTCTTCGACCTTGGACTGGACGGTGGTCTGGGTGGTTTGTCGATGGTCAGGGACATCTCGTCGGCGGAGGACGCGACCACGCTCGTCCTGGACGAGCCGGCGCTTATCTTGCCTCTCTTCTCGCAGAAAGGCGACTTGGACGTTCGTCTCCTTCGACGTCTCGATCCGGGTCTCGTTTGCTTCTCGTCGTCGTCCTCGCTGCTCGACGAGTTCGACGAGTTCGACTCGCTGTTGCTACTGGAACTCGAGCTCCCGTCCTCTTTCTCTCGTCTCGCGGACGGCGATCTCGAGCCGCTCCTCGGTTTTTCCGGTCGCAAGGAACTGCTCGAGCCACTCTTGCTCGTCGACGTCTTCGACCCGCTCGACGGCATTCTCAGTCTTGACGTGCTCGTCTTCAGGGAGCTCGAGGATTCCGACGGGACAGTCTGGTGAAGCGGTTCGGAGTTCGGTTCGGACTGCGAATCTTGAGAGCTGACGGACATGCTTCTCTGGCTCTTCTTCTTCCTGCTGAGTTTCGACTGCGAAGGATCCCCGTTCTCCATGTTCAGGGTCGACTTCCGGAAATCCTTGTTCACGTACTTCACCGGCACCAGACACTTCGACGCGGTCGACGCTGTCACGTCTGTTTTCGGCACAGGTGGTTTGCCGCGAGCGTCCGGTGAACCGCCTTGCCTCAGATTCACTGAAGACGCGGCCGAACCGCCCGATGACTTGCCTGGCAATGGCGACGGTGTCGCCTTTATTTTTGAACCTTGACTCGTCATCGAACTGGCTGACGACGATTTCGATCTGCCAATTGGCACATTCACAGCGGATCCGTCTGACGAGTCCGTTCGCGTCATCTGACGCGGAAGATTCCTCGACGAGCCACTCCGCGATTGTGATGTCGAGGATCGGCTTACAGGAGTCGCGCTGCGAACAATAAATAAACAGCTTACCATGCGTGACAATCTTTCGTATAATTATCGTAATCATTTTACCAACTTCTCACTGTCATGGCATTATATTATCAAATTTCTAATTTGTATAGTTCATTCGCAGTCAGGCTATAAATGATACAGTGTGCGATCAAATTGGTAGGACCACAATACACAACTACCTGCAGCGTTGCTAAATGTATACAGTGATTTCTCTATATATGTCGCCTAGATCTGGATGATAAATGTCGCGGAACTATCCCCACTACCGCGGCATATACAGTAAATTCTCATTACGAGTCAGTGCCAACAACATTGTCAGCTATATCGGTGTGAGACCAGAAGACGACTACTAATCCAATTACAAAACTTCTTTATTTTCCGTTATTTTTTTATGAAACTTGCACCAATATATTTGTTGGTATTTTTCTGATTAAAATGAAACCAAATATGATATAATTCCGATGATATTTACTTGTGTAATGAACGATGAAAGTTACTTCCCATTACAATTACATTAACGGAAAATTAGTGTAAATGTGATCCGAATTATATCGCGTTTGGTATCACTTATAATCAGAAAAATGCCACGAACATGTTGGTAAAAGTTTCATAAAAAAGTAACGAAAAATAAAGAAGTTTTATACTATAGCCGACAATATTGTAGCACACAACAGTGGAGAAAGACATTTTCTCAGTCTTCTTGTCACTAGCGTTTAGTGGTCATAGATTTTTTATGACTTGTAGACGGATGTGACTCTTAGGTTTCCAGCGTGCCCTGTGTATTACAAATGCGACGCTCGGAGAGAACCTCCGATTTCGTATAAGAGTCAGTAAAAAGAACGGCAGGACTGCCTCGTAACGAGAATTCACTGTACTCCGTGAGGGGCCACGAAGCTCGAGTGGAGTTAACACGGCTCGGGTATGTCACCTGGACGATACATGACGATGACATATATCGAGAATTCACTGTATTCGCAATTCACAAGCATGGGTAATCCATACAAGAATAATAAGAATCCAGTGTAGTAAAGTTTCCATTGTAACTTAATGTTTCAATTTCGTTTTAGTTTCTTTTCAATATCGCGAATCTATGCAAGTGGCTCTAACAATTGTTTCGTCCACTGATATATGCAGAGTTTTTTTTCCTAAAGACTGAGTCTTTGCTTCCGATTGTCTGCTGCGATCTAGTTTATTACCAAGACGTAAATCCTTGCCTTACGATTATTTTACAGCTACAGCTTCTTTGTTATTAATAGTTTCTTATGAGAAAAGTAGAGTTTCATTTCAGGTTAAAATAACTGAATAACATATTTAGTAGATTTAGAAGAAATCTTCATCGCGAGTCTATCCCGGTATTAGGAGGCAAAGGGTTAATACGTTTCAAGAAATTTCATGTCTACCTTTGAAGAGACTCTTTCCCAGCGGAAGCATTATCACGCTTCGAAGAGGCAATATCTTCACTTTGTTCTTGGCAATATCCCTCGACTATTCTGGAGGACTCATCTGACCTGGAGAACGTGCTGGTGTCGGATTTAGGCGTCGAACCTCTCCTCTCTCGAAGCCCTTCGGACTTAGTCGACGAGCCGGACGAGGCTTTCATGATCTTGGTTTCATTCTTGGTCGAGCCGCGACCTAATCTCGGAATAGACGGTCTTCGTTGATTGCCCTCGCTCTTAGACACGGAACTTTCTCTGCTGCTCTGCGCGTCCTCGCCCCTGGAAATACTTTCCCGGGCGTCCGGCGACTTCGCGACAATGGCCGATTGCTTCTGCGTGCCCTCCCTCTTCGCGCTGACCATGGAGTCATTGTTGAACGTCTTCGAATTGGAAAACCGATCGTTTCTCGGTTCCGCTTTTGCAGCGGCCCGGGAATCTCCGGTTTGCAGTTTACTGTTCGTTTGATCCTTGCCCGAGTTCCCCTGGCCGGGGCTGGTCGGCGTCTTCAGAGGATCGGCTTTCACGGACGACGAGGAGTCCTGGCCGGCTCTCGGGAAGCCTATGCTACCGAAAACTTTGGGGCTCTGCTCGTTTTGGTTCCTGCTGGCGTGGATTTCTTGACTAGATGTGGGCGACACCTTCGACGCGGACTCGTTCCTCGAGGCGACCCCGTTGTCGTTCGGCCTGCTGAACGCGAAGCTGTTCACCCTGGTGTTCGCCGTGCTGCCGGAGCTATTGTAGCTTCTACCGTATACCCCGCTTCCGCCTGAGTTCGACGACGAGAATTTGTCCAGGTACGACGACCAAGGTGACTCGGAGATTCGTCCGCCGCCTCCGAATCGCGAGAACCTCGAGCTGTCTTCCGCTCGGTCGCATTGGACCTCCTGATCCTTCGTTTCCGGTCTTCTCCGGGCACGCACCACTTCCTTCTGATGAGCGATACCCACGTCCGCTCTTCTGCTTCTCACGTAAGACGAGGAGGCCGGCGGACTAGGCGACGTGCCCCTAGTTACCATGGTCAGCGTCAACGTGTCGTTATCCTGAAGTCTGCTGTCCGCCTCGTGACCCTCGGGCTTCGCGAACGGCTCCTGACTGGAGTCTTTCTCCGAACTGGTCTTCGCGCTGTCCTCGTTCTTCGAGCTCGCCGACATGGGCTTACTACCTGAAGTTCGGAACCTGTCCGATCCGGAGTAGCTTATGGCTGAGGGAACTCGGTCGTTGCTGCTTCGCGACGAGAGGAACCGGGAACTAGCTGTCGAGCCGAATCTCGAGGAGATTGGCGCCGAGCTCGATTCGGAAGCACCTGGAAACATTTCGTGACTTTACCTATTTTATACCCTTACTTTCCAAGAAACTTCTTCTTGTAAGACTGGTTCACCGATCAGATATTAAAATTCAGAAGGATGAATATTGTAATGTCATTGCGCGCTGAAAAGATTTCACTTGGAAGAAACGCGAAAATATTGGCTAAAGCGGACCCACGCAGTATGTGGCCTGTGACGTCAAAGCGGAAACATTAGGACTACGGGAGCGTCAACGGAGGGGATAGAGGGAGCGAGCGAGGGGCCCCTTTGCAGTGTTGCCAGATCAGAACTCGAGTTGAGGGGAAAAAGTCGTCCCCTCTCTGCCAGCACCGGATTAGTCACGGGACATTGTGACGAAACGCCCCACGTGACCAGTCCGTGCGCAAGCGTGGGAGAATAGCGTAGTAGAAGGGGAAGGGTAGAGTGGGAGACAAGTTTTAATCTGGCGAGTCTGCCCCTTCGCCACTGTGCCGTCGCAAGTGAAATCGTTTCAGCTATGGTACATGACTTTTCCTCTCAAGGTCATTTGTTCACGGGTTTTGTCAGTGTCACCGATATTTTCTTATTATTAGTTTTTATATCACGTGACGTTGCAGCACATGTCGATACGAGTCGAACGACCTGTAACGCTGTGACCTTCAAATGACCTTGAATGGAAAAATCGCAAGAATTGTCTGTATCGACAAAAAGAACAGGTTCATGAATGATTTGGAGAGGTAGTTTCTCACTTACTAGAATTCGCACCGGATCGACCGTACGAAGAAGCCCTCGAATACATCCTGAAGGAGTTCGTCTTGCCGACGCTGACTTCCGGGCTGGGCTCGCGTGAACTCCTTCCGGAGTTCGGCCGTAGCCCTCGATACGAAACCGGCGGATGATCGGCCCGTTCTTTCTTCTCGATTCTACACTCGTTTCCATAGTTCCGCGCCAAGCCCGAGCCGGGATACGTGCTGGATCCGTATCGGGATACTCCGTCAGGCTCTCTGCTCTTCTCGCGTGAAGTGGTGCGGTTATATCTGTCCAAGACGGAGGCCGGCCTGTCTGAAGTTTTCGCAGCTGGGTACGAGTACTTCTCGAACAGGGAGGATCTACTGTTGGATAATGGACTTTTCGCTCTTACGTCCTCCGACGATGATCTGCCCGGGTGAAGCCGGCTTTTATCGGATTCTTTGGTAGCTGAAACGCAACGTCCTTTGAATCAGTCGCGGATCTTCCGAATCGTAAAGAGACATTAGACTTGTCGCTGTTTCACCGTGCGATATTTCTACGAGCGTTGAGTATCCCTTATTATACTTAACACTTTATCTACCGGAAACCCATTAATTGGCTTCTCCATAATTGTGTTGTGCCAAACGAGAACTTACAGAATCGCATACAGAATTATTATTGGGTTGTCTGGAAAGTTCGCGCCGATTTTCAAGGGAAACTCAAACGCAGTACACGCTTTAAATTTCGATATATATTTATTGAATTATTATAAGTGCCATTTTGTTCCATAATCTTTCTCCATCTTTCACACAATTTGCGTTTTTCGGCGAAAAACTTTTAAATATGATTTTTTATGTCGACCAAAGAGTTAAAGTTTTTGTCATTATGGGAATTCTGTATCGACCTACAGAGATCTAAGAGAGATATTGACCTAAACAAATGAAAATCTGAGGGTTTAATGTCTGGTTAATAGGGTGAACGGGGTAGCACATCCCAACCAAGCTCCAACAGCTTTTGGAAGAAAAAAGCATCAAATGCCTATAATGCACTCTGTTTCTTTCCATATTTAAGAGCGTATAAAACTAACAAAAATTAATGTATCCTAATGAAGCTTTTTTCTAAAAATGCCTGAAAGGCATTCACCTGTTTAGACTATGTACACATACCATTTGTTTTCAATCATTCTGACATATTCAGACCTATCCTAATGCAACCTACAGAAAAACGCCACGAAATTTCCGGACAACCCAATAGATTAAGTTATTAAGAGCGAGTTGTTGGTTTTTGATAGAAGATTCTGTTGCTGTTGAAGGATCCATTAAAAAATCCTCAGCCACTTGCAATAGGCTTTCAAAACTTATGGAATAATCGCCGGTAGGTAATATGTTAATAGTAAACTGTTACTACAACCATATTTCTTTCACCCTACTTTACAGATTTTACAGCGTGTAAAAATGGTTAAAATCGTTATGAAACATAATAAGTCCGTTCGATTATTGAAAGAAAAGTTTGGTGATCGTGTAATCTCTCGCAATGCTGAGGCGGTCATTTAAAGGAAATTATTTTTAAGACTAAATGAAGACTAAAAATAGTTACATTGATATCTTACACCGTTATATTTCCATTTCAATTAAAACGTGTATACGAGGGTGGTCTGGAAAGTTTTCGATCTCAACAGGTACTCAACCTTTGACAGGTACTCATCAAAATTTCAGCCATTTCGGACGCTCAGTTATTGTTTAACAGTCGTTTCGAGTAAGTTGCTGTGAGTGTTTTTGTGAAAATGGGAAAACTCGAGTATCGAGCTGTGATTAAATATTTATTTTTGAAAGGTAATACGCCTACGCAAATCACAGAAGAGTTAGACGCTGTATACGGGAACTCTGCACTATCATTTACCACCGTAAAATTTTGGCCAGCGTTTGAATTTAAACGTGGCCGTGCCAGCTTGAGTGACGATGAACGTTCGGGACGCCCAAAAACTGCAACCAGTGACGATAACATCGCTAAAATTCACCAAATGGTGCTAGACAACCGTCGAATTAAAGTTAGAGAGATAGAAGAGGCCATTAATATATCCAAAGAACGTGTTTGTCACATATTGAATGAAGATTTAGGCATGAGAAAGCTGTCTGCGCGTTGGGTGCCGCGTTTGCTCACGTGGGATCAGCAACATGTTCGAATGAACATTTCTTTCGCTCTTTTGGCGCAATTTAGGCGCAATAAATCAGAGTTTTGGCGCCGGCTAATTACTGTTGATGAAACTTGGATACACCATTACACTCCCGAATCAAAAATGCAGTCAAAACAGTGGACTGCTTATGGGGAATCGGCGCCAAAAAAGGCAAAGGCTGTTCCTTCGGCTGGGAAAGTGATGGCGACTGTTTTCTGGGACAGTCGTGGAGTTATCTTTATTGATTATCTTCAAAAAGGGAAAACCATTACAGGAGCATACTACGCATCATTACTTGACAGGCTGAAGGCAGAAATTGCGGAAAAACGGCCACACTGGCAGAAAAAAAATCTTGTTCCACCAAGACAATGCGCCGTCTCACACCTCAACGATTGCCATGGGAAAAATCCACGAATTACGGTTTGAACTGCTTGATCACCCACCTTACTCACCAGATCTAGCTCCAAGCGACTTCTTTTTGTTCCCCAAGTTAAAAGTTGCACTCGGAGGACAGAGATTTTCATCAAATGAGGAAGCCATCACCTTTGTAAATAGTTATTTTGCAGAGAAAGAAGACAAGTACTATTTGGAAGGGCTGGAGAGATGGGAGCATCGCTGGGAGAAGTGTATACACTTACAAGGAGACTATGTAGAGAAATAAAAATAATTTTGTGGAAAAAATGTCTTATATCTTTGTTAGGTCGGAAACTTTTCAGACCACCCTCGTATCTGTTATTTGATGACCCCTTATTAATTTTAACGACTTACCGGAATACTTGAAGGAAGGTTTCTCGTCAGTCTTGTCCTTCTTCAAAAAGGCGTTTCCATAGGTGGAAACCCTGTCCTTCGTGGGCAGCCGGCTGGAAGTGGAACCGATGGTCGAGTAGCTGGTTCTGCAGCTGGGCAGATTGGTTCCCGCGGCAGCGGTTCTCCCGAAAGTGCTCGAGGCGATGCCGGTTCTGGATCGGTAAGCACCGGTGTCACCCTGCGAACCACGAAACGACCAGGGATCAGTCGCCGATTCCTCGCGATCGGAGAACCGTTACTCGGACGTCGATCGGTCCAAGTTGATCCGCGGCGAGCGAGTGCGTGCCGGAAACGTCCTCCGCTCGGCCGTTGTTCCGCGAACCGCAGAACAATCGGACCCCGACGAACCTCGTATCGGTCACCGAGTGAAATTACCAATCGAGATCGGCCATTGTGGCACACGCGCGAGCAACTTTTTTTCGCGGAAGATTTATACGCGTCCCCGCTGTTGGAATATTTATTTAACTTTCCAAGTACTTTCGGATCGAACCTCAAAACCCATGACGACGTGGCGACGAAGAGAGACGCGGGACTATCATTGTAACGCTGACCAAGTTGTCGAAATTAATCCGGTTTCCTCGAAATTAACCCATTTGCATCATTAGCGTATATATACGCTCAATTTTCCTGGTCTCTATCACCGGAGCCGTATGCGTACGCTCAATTTTCCTGGTCACTATCATTATTCGTTAGCTCAAAAATAGAAATGGAGGGTGTTGTTGGAGATGAAAGTAGTAATTCTGATTTTTTCTTATAATGCTGAAATATGAAGTTCTTTTACATGTAGTCATTTTTGTACTTAAATATAATAATAAAAACAAGTTTGGCGATAAAGGCCTTCTTTTCATATTTCTTTATGATGCAAATGGGTTAATGAAACTGAAGCTCGGAACTCCTACGGGACTGACCTACTCGTGGACAGTTTATTTATATTTCTGTAGAGTATAGCTGCAATAAGGAGGCTATAATTTTGCAAGGGAGTCTAAGTCTAATTTGACCGATAATTTTATATCTGGCTACCGCGGCTGGTTACGCATACCAACGGAAATAATTAGAAGGAAGGGGCGCTGAGAGCGAGAGAGATACTTTCGTAAAATCCGGATGAGGACAAGATGCATCATCTGCGGACGGCTGAGGCCTAGAAATGATAATTCGTACAATTAACATAAGTTTGGCGAGTTGCCCTAAGCTCGAAATAGACGGCGCGACCTCGCCGGGAGTAATAACCTTCCTGTTTCTCTCTTATATATACTGGGTGAAGCAAATAGAACGTTGCTTTTCCTCGAATTATTAAATTTTTCATTCCCGTGATTATTCTGTTCGCTGTTTGTATGTACAGATGATGCTCGCGAAAGGCGATTCGAAACTTTGCTGGTCCGTAGTATCGATTCAACTGAATAAAATAAACTATAACCACGAAGTTAAGTAAATCCAAAAATATTTCAATAAAACTTGAAATTAATCACCTCCTCCCCTGAAGGTTTATTTGCCCAGATTCGATCAAACGTCACGCGCCGCCGGCCGAACAACCATAATTTCAATTTGAAGTCAATTACACTGTAAAGCTTTTGGCGTCCTGCGCTGTCGCGTTAAAGCGAGATCCATCACGGAAGCGTGGGTCCTCCGTGTTCAAACTTTTAAAAAGTGCCCTTCGTTATTATGCTAATGCCATTCAGGGTGATAATGGAATTACGAGAGACGCTCCTTAAGACTGTTAAAGCGATTCCTTTCAGCGGAAACGCCGAAAGGGGGCCGGAAACGATAAGTCCTCTCGACTCGTTTATATCCGGCCCATTATCGCGTCCGAACTCTTTTCACTCGCGAAAACGTGGTTTCTCAATGGCGGCGATGTCGGTCCCTCGACTTCTTATGCGCAGCTCGAGGCGATGATCACGCGTCAGTGATTCTTCTCCCCTGACAAATAGGCTGCCCCCTAATCATTTATTCAGTAGTTCTAATCATTTTAATAGTTGGAGCACAGAATTCAGAAGCTTCGCTAACGCTTCTATATTCGGACACTTTTTAAAAACTGGACCAGACGGCACGGATCTTTTTGAGAAGCTAGAGTTTCTAAGAACATAATCTTCCATCCGCGAGAATTCGATTATTGGAAAGACAGATATAAAGAGACACAGCCGAAACAATGGTCGGCATCGGTGGGAAAACTCGCATCAAGAGTGAATAGATTGCGGTGGCCGTCGGACGATTTATCTATCGATAAAAGAGACGTGGAGCGGGTGAGACGGTGAGGCAGTAAACAGCCATTTTTATGGGCGATAAAGCAATATCGAAAGATTTCCCGGTCGAGCTGCTTTCAATTCGACAAGCCCAATGAAAAGCTTTTCGGCGCGACGACAAAATATCGAGAGCCGGGCGTTAAATCGAGGGTGGAGACACCCTCCCTTACGGTTCCCGAGCGAGAAAGGAACGACTGCTCTGACGAATTAGTCGTCGCCAGGTGAATATCGATTTATCGCTCATTGATCTCGGATAAATTGGCCGGGGACGATTGTTTCGCCCCCATTTTATGTCGTCCGTGGTCACAAAGACCATTCATATCGATCCGTCGCTTTTTGCAGTCCAGTCGTTGCGAAACTTTTTGCACCGTCTCTTTTGCCTTGTACACCCTTTATCTCCGCGCATCTTCGATCGTCCGATTTTTATGAAAAATTGCTCCCCTAAAAAGGAAACTATCATTTCGCGTCGCAATGTATCATCGCCTTCGAATATCCATTCAAACGTCGTTCGTGCTCCGTTCTCGTTCCACGTTAAGGTCTCCAGAAAATGTTCACGTATCCGCCGGGTTACCAAATAGACTGATGCAAATGAAAATGGCGGCTTACCGCGCGTCCTTGGGTCGTTTGTAATTCCCCGTCGTTCCTGCTTTCTGGAAGCTTCCGCGGCTTATTGCTACCAGCGACAGCGTGATGAATCGTTTTCACTTTGAAGCACGGACAAGAATTCATATTTGCCCGGGCTTCGAGATACACCGAAGATGCAATGATCGTGAACTCACCACTGTATTCTCTCATCATTTATTCCATTTCTATTAGCATTCTTGCGCAAACGCGTGTTTTTGTAGAAACTACATAAATGGGATCTGGACGTCCCCATCGTTGAAGAAAGAAAGGAACTCTAAATTAATTTTTATTTTGCACAAAGATCCGCAGTCTAGTGATTATAAACGTAAGTAAAAGTCTCTTTCATTTTTCCTCCTCCCACATCTGGAAAAGTTTGGAAGTTTCGCAGGACATTTAGAAAGTGCTTTATTTCTAGATTAGTTTTTCAACGAGAAGAAAGAGATTCCAATCCCGCTAATTCGAATTACATGAAAACGACTTCCTACGACATTGTACGGATACCTTTAAAATCTCTATCGGTTCGGCTTTGTTAATTAGAGGTTCGAGTTCGCCATCGGTTCCCCTGGTTCATTAGTTACATTAAAATGCGTCCCGGTTCTCCATTCGGTGGCGAGACTCGATATTAGTTGAAGAAGTCACCATAAACATCTTGGCATGCAGCCGCGGTGGTCTTTGGCTAAATTCAGAAGGCAAAGGTTTGCCAAGAAGTCGAATGAGAACCTGTTACGACGTCCATTATCGGCTTTACAGTGGTTTACTGGATGATCGCGAAGTAAAGCGGGGAACCACGAGCACGGAACGTTTGCCAGCCACGGTAAAACTTCTCCGCCGCTTCTCCCAGTTCTGCAAATTTGTTTAATATTTAAATTTCGCGAAGTGCCGTCCCCCGGTCTCGGAATCTAACGCTTCCAGAGGCATTTGTGACCTAAAGTTCTTGGTGCTTTTCCACACATCCGTTTGACACTATTTTCATTGTTTGATTCAGTTAATTATAGAACCGCCGTTTCAGTTTTAAAATTGCCGAGCAATTTTGTAAGAAACTAAAATTTTCCTGACGCGATCTTAACAGTTGAGAGTAGTTCACTGATTGTAATTGAGCAGATGATTAAAAACCATGTTAAATTGCATTTCAAATTGTTTTC
Organism: Halictus rubicundus; assembly: GCF_050948215.1. NCBI lineage: Eukaryota > Metazoa > Arthropoda > Insecta > Hymenoptera > Halictidae > Halictus > Halictus rubicundus. Next base: position 3,844,170 of record NC_135155.1, read on the forward strand.
TAATTGTAAAGTAACAATCTGTGCCCCTCTGTTGATCTTTTAAAGTGATATATTTTTTAAACAGCTTTAAACTTTAGCCTTCTGTTGCAGTTTTTCATGTACGTGTCAATAGAAAAGAATTTATGCAACCTGTCCCAGAGGGGGGACGATCTGAATTAAGTATTTAAACAATAACAAAGCAGGAGGGTATTTGTATGAGATGCTCGCAATCTTAGAGTTGCTGATGAGGATGTGGGCGCCTGATGCGTCATGATACCCAGCTCAAGGGGAAGCCGCCTAATTGAAGAGTGTCAGTCTGATTTAACCTCCGTCGACTTGTCGCATTATTATAAGTTACGATGTGCGACCAGTTGTCACGAGCTACGCAGAATGAAGGAGCACCACCGATTTCGAGTTGTCAAATGACGTTAATGCCCTGCCGGTTTATAATGTATCATCGAAATCTGTACCGAGTCACTAGAAAAATTAATCTAGCAGAAAAAGAAAAACTCTCGTCACTCGATCATGATACCAAAAACTGGTTTTATCTCGAGCAGGATTGGACTTTCCACCTACGTTTGCCAAAGCTTCTTCATTCACTGTAACATGTTCTGTGTACTATATAAATATCGAATGGTTTTATTTGAACACTGTGTATATTGGAGAAAGATCATGGAAATTTGAGGAATCGCAAGTGAAGGAAATTAAGAGAAAGCTATTTGAAAACACCGGCCGCCGTTAGTTATAACTCTGTTGATTATATTAACGAAACATAAATTTTCCGGTGAAATTTCATTGTGCTTCTCTCATTACTGTATAATTTCATTCGTAGAGTTACATTTAATAAGTTCCCGGCTCAGTGTCATGTAGTTGCACGAGAAGTTGGAATCGCTGATATATGTATTTCGTGCACCAACGTAATGAAATACTTGCAAATTTAATATTACAACGTGCATGCATACGTCATACGTGAGACTGTTTCTATACATCTGCCTTTTCAGTACTCGTGCACACATGGTGTATACAAGGTGTCCCAAACCCAAATCGACCTGTACTAACTAAAAGTAATTTTGCTTGACAAAACATCAGAAACTTCCGATTTTCAGAAGCATAATGCATATTCTTTCGTTCTCCAATCGAACAGCCTGTAAGCGTTTTTTTTTAAATATTTTAAGTAGACGAACCGAATTGATATTTTTATAATTTCAGTAGGTCCAGCGATTTAATTTTTCTTCGTATACTTCCATTATATTTCTCACATATTCTTACGTTCAAGGTCGGTCGCAATTCTATGGCTTAACTTCGGGACACCCTTTATAACTTTAATCTATCTTGTATCCTCGACAGGCACGCTGTCTTCCGCAACGGACCGTCAGGTTGCTTGGCATTAGTCTACCTTTTATATTTATTCCCCGTTCGTTGGTGGAACACACCGCACCTTGTATCCGTCTCCCTCAGTCGACCAGCTTAAACGTAATTCATCAACCGACGCCAACTTTACTCCATCCTCTAGAATTGCATTATATATTCCATCATAAACTTGAATTCAATGAAATATTACTACGAGGAGAAGTGCTAGGAGCGTCGCGGCGCTTTCTTACCAGGAAATATGGCGGCTATTGAATGGGAGATTACTTGGGGAACACCGAGTCGCCAGAGGGAAAGGCAGCTTTTTAACGTTGAAACTTTCCTCCGGTGTTTGAAGTTTTAAATTATCCACAAATTACCAGGAGCGTTTCATCGAATTTATTGCGTCGAATCTAACCAACAGTCTATTTCGACTATCGATTACACGTCGAAATAATCACCGTCGTTAGAAGAGGCAACATATTATGTCCAAATCTCCAACGTCTCTTAGAACAGACCCGGGCAACTTCTTCCCCACTGTCGCTTCACGTCTCCCACTACCAGTGTACCGGTTCCCCCACTTTCAACTATTTCATGCTTTGTTCCCCCACTCTAATTTCTTAATTCATACTGGCAGAGGAGTATAGAGACGCAGGAGTTTGGTGGGGGGACCCAGGAGTGGGGAAAGGAGTCGTCTGTGGCTCGCGAGCCGCAAGTTGCCCAGACCTGTCTTGTGATTCGGATAACTGGATCGTTAGGACAATAGGAGTCGACTAACTATCTTCTCCACTATAAGGGGAGTATAATATGGATGTACCTATCAATTTGAGTACAGTAAATGAAATTTCCTACATTTTTCTGTCAGATGAAAACTTTCGAACCAAGATGGGAAAAATACGACACGCTCCGGCTGCATAAAAGGCCAAGCGGATACGACACAACGCGACTTATGAAAACAGTCGGATTCATTGAATATGGAAATAAAAGACAATGTCTTTTACGACATTTCCCCCTTGAGCACCGGTGGTCTCCCGAGGTTTCATTAAAGGTAACGAACCGTAACTTTCCCCTTTGGAGATTTCGTTGCGTCCCGCTCGATCCGCGGGGGTTTCCGGGCCGAAAATAAAAACGCGAAGGTGAAATTTTTCATATATTTAATGGAAGCCGGTTCCAACGGCGCATCCGGAATTTCCGCGGCGTCTTCGGGAAATGATTTCTACGGACGATTCCAACGAGCTTCCGGCAGTGCGGATTAATACGTCGAAAGTAATGTCTCTCCCTTTACGACGCGCGGGACACCGGCGGAAATGGGATTCGGAAGGCAGGAAATTTAATTTTCCTGCGGTATTATTCGTTCAAAGAAAATACGCGGGTTTCCCTTCGTTTTTAATTCAGACTCGGCGGCGAAACTGTTTTACGGTTTTTAATGGATTCCCGGGAACGAGCGGAGCAGTTTGACAATTCTCTGTGTAGAACCGCCGCTCCCCGCCGCGGTATTATTTAATTGTTGTTTAAGGAGAAGAAGCGGAGAGAGCAAGCAACCGGTTCGCGGACCAGTTTAGCGTGTAATTTTATCATTCGTTTCGACGTTATTCCATTATCTGCCGCCGCAAGAGAATTTCTTTTCTTTCCTGGAACAATATTATCCGTCAAATTACACACGACCCGTACACACGGCTCTTGGTTATTTTCCTTCGTCGTTTCGCTCGAAGGAAACGTCCACGCATAATCGTCACTGGAAACGATAGTATCCGCGCGTGTTTGTCTTACGAACTGTCGATTAGCTAGATTCGACAATCCTTTTCCGACGACTGTTATTTTACGTTTCACGTGTTGGACACCGGCCAACTTTTTCTGTATTTCGACTCGTGTATGTCGAAAGTGACTCGCGAACAACGAGCGCGCTAAACGAACTTTTGGCAAGAACTATGTATAGCGTCAATTTCACTTCCTGGTGTGTGCAGCGCACCCATCTTGTTGCGTAACCCTTAATCTTATTTGCGATTCGCCGTTCGTCGATCGAAGTGCGAAATGCAGTTTAGAATAATTCGCTGACATAGTTTCGCGTTGGTCAAACTCGAGCACCGCTTGGCTTCTAAACAAGTGGAAACATGTTAACGTCGATTGGAAGTTAACATTCGAACAATAAACAAAAATTAGAATGCAGATTTCGTCTAGGTTTGACAAAGTAAAATATTAGACTGCGAATTAGATTAAATGTCGAACAGTAAAAACATTTAATGGACTTGCAGATACGGATACATTATTTTCAACTCATTGAAATCATTTGAATGTTGTGTAGGCTCCTATGTCTTGCAATTAAAGACAACTTTCAGTTTGCATAAAAGTCCACCGTTTATTCATTATTGATCGATATTTTGTTCGGCAAATGCACTGCGTTACGGATGCATTATTTCTTGTCGAATAGGTCGTCCGCGTGATATCCAATTAATTGCAGCCGGAAGTTACACGGCAAGCCATTGGTAGTCGAAGATGCTCAATGGAGTTTCTTGGGATTTAGGCGCCAGAAGTCTTTCAATGAAAAGCCTCACCGCCGCGAAAGTGGCGACGAGAGAATGTCAAGAACTAAACGCTTCGACGAAGAAACAGCAATGGCTTCGCCGCGTAATTGGAAAACTTCCGGTACCGTATAAACGGCCGGAAGTTGCGTTCGAAGTCGATGGGCCTCTCGATAAATCGTTCATCGAAACGTTGCCAACACGATTCCCATGATCTCTAATTTTTTAAATTTATTACTCTTTTCGTGGCTATTCCTAAAAAGAGTCAGTTCAAAGTTACGTTCATCTACTGCATTCTTAGCTTTTCATTTTGAAATTCTTATTTGAAGAACATAATGTGTAGCTGATAGCTGGATTAGTTTTCAACGTGTCGCCTGCTGTCAATTACTTAAAAAAATGCGAGCTATTTTTGCCGATTTAACTGCGTTGGTAAACGATTTTAAAAAATCATTCATGAATTTGGTCTTCGTCGTCATTATTTTATAAAATATATGTTTTATCGTATAATTCCATGCTGGTATTAAAAAATCTACTAATGAATATAAATGCTGATAAAATAATAAGTGTTCCTGTTCCTTTGTCAAATACGAGGAAAATGGCGTTTAGAATATTTTCTACGTTCAACGTACGAGCAACTATTATTTTATCAGAGGTATTTCGAACGAGGATTTCCTGTCGAATCCAAAATGACTTCAACTACTTTCGTCCGCACGAGATTTGCATAATCCTTCTACGAAAGAAACCTTAAAGTAGAGGAGAACATCTGACCGTATCTCACGCACTCTCGCAGAGATAATGTGCTCGGATGTTGTTTTTTCATCCTGCCGGTCCGTTTCAATAATGGATGAAGCAGTAAAAGAAATTACTTCTACCGTGTCTTATGACGTTTTCTACTTCGCCTGTTCTAATATTTAATGCCGTCCAATGTTTCCATCCGGTGTTCCGTTCTTGAATCATTTATCTGTTACAAGTTGCAAGATCCTCCGTCCACTTCATCCCGCGACGTTCCCAAGTTTGCACGCCGTTACACTTAACGTCCACGATATTTCCGCTGTTAGTGATCCGGAGTTTAATTTCCAGGGATTCATTTATTATTCTCAATATCTTCTGTTGTTCAACGGTTTCGTGTTGCCTCTGCTGCATCCATATTCACAAAGTAAGTTTCAGTCGTCTTTATGTAGAAAAGAAAAGGAAATTTTATTTGCAAAATATTTTTAATTGTTTTTCTACACAGTCTTCATCGTTACGAAGGCACTTGCCATAACATGATGTCAGTTTATAAATTCTTACGTATTCAGGAGAAAAAGGAGAAAGATGATTGTCATGGATTGCTACTTCTTTGGTTAGTTATGAATTAATTTGTGATTCGTGTTATTGAAACTAGAAAATTTGGGGATTGGAGGTAATGGGGGTTAACCCCTTAACCTACAACTACGGGCATAGCCCGTAGTACGATGATCGGGCCAAATATAAATATTAGCGGCGGCGTCCTCTTAAAATTATAAATATTTGTGGAATATTTGATAAGTAATTGCAACCTGATGCAATAATTGTGGTAGATGCAAGTACTACAAAAAGTTTATTTATACAAAAATCAGTAATACAAAATTAATAATCTGCAATGGTGTGATACAATTCGAAACATTCTGGTAGATGTAAGGGAATTTTGCACTTCTTACACTCCCACGTTGTTTCTCTACGTTTTTTATTTTTTTAGCAAACTCTACAAGATTTTGACGGTCTTAATTTTGATGCTGTTGGGTCAATGTGTTTTGGAAAATGAGCCCAATGCTTCGCTTGCATATCTCCGGAAGATAATTGTCCTCGTTCTCTATAATTCGGTTTTGGCATATTCTTCAATAGTGATTCGGCTATGTTGATCCTATAGTCAACGTAACATTGTTTCTTCCCGTTATTTATTTTGTTGCATAAAATGTATGAATTAAAAAGACCAATATCGAACAGATAAAAAAATTTTATAATATCCTTTCATGTATTTCCTCATCACTGGAAAGCATGCTAATATTTGGTCTCGGAGATCAATTCCATTCATTCCCTTGTTGTACTCTGTAATACAATTTGGTTTTGGAGTACGATTGGATCCTTGTATAGTCATTTCGACTGTTTCATGTTTTGTCGTCATAATATAAACATCTCGCTTGTCTTTCCATTTTATAGCGAGTATTCGGTTGCAGCTTCTTATTGCTTATTCCCCCCTTTTTAATGTTACATTACACAAATCTTTTGGCATATGCTTCCTATTTCCACGTACTGTGCCAATTACATTTGTTTTATAATTAAACGATAATGTCCTAAACAATTTTGGGGAAGAATACCAGTTATCTATGTATAAAGTGTGACCCCTGTGCAACACTGACTCAGAAAGCTCTTTGACAACACTTTCCGAAGCGCTATCATCACGGTTTATTTTATCGTGGCGTGTATATATTTTAAATTCATAGCAATAACGCGAATCGGACTCACACAATTTATAAAATTTAACGCCAAACCTTGCCCCTTTTGATGGGTTAAATTGCCTATAAGATAGGCGCGTCTTGAATTTCATGAGCGATTCATCAATAGCAATGTCTTCTTTCATTATATATACTTTTTTAAATTTTTGGTTCAAAAAATTGATCATAGGTTTAATCTTGCTCAATTTATCTGTATTGGCAACCAGATTATTGTTTGCCAAATGCAAACACCTTGTAATTTGCAGACATCTTTCCAAAGGCATTGATTTTCTAAATATCGGCGTTTCGATAACAGCCCTCTTCGACCAATTCATTTGTATTCTTGGTTTCTTTACCTGTGCCATTATTATGGACAATGCGAAATATCTTTTAATTTCGTTAGAATCTACAGGAAACCAAGTGTCGTCGATTTCTCGTGTTCTGCGTGGATTCGCTCGTATTTGATCTGCATACCGGTTAGTTTCGGTTACAATATTTTCCCAGAATATGTCATCAAATATTAGATTAAATATATCTAATTCTCTTCTACTTCCCCCTAATTGACGTAAGGCTGCCTCTCTTATGCCAGGAGTCATCGTATAGTCCCAGATTTTTCGACTATTTCTTATTTCTTTCCAAAGCCAGGGCTCTGGTAGTTGATCGTCGTCAGAAGTATCATCAATAACTAATCGCATGCATTTTCTTCGAACAGAACATATATCGTCACTACTGTCACTTTCGTTAGCAAAATTATTAGCTCAATTCTCACTGCTCTCATCACGAAATCTTTTTCGCGAAAACATCTTGTGGGGATGCTTCTCTAGAATTTATGAAACTAAATTTCGATGTGCGAATGTGACCAAGAACAACTTGAAACTGATCACGATACGAAGAGATAATAAGAATACATCACGAGCCTTGTCTGTGCTATTTGTGGTGGGGCAAATTACAAACCGCGACCGTCGTACCACGAGCGACGCCCGTCATATTTACGATTGGCCCGATTAGCGTATTACACAAGGCTCGAAGGCTGCACGAGTTTGTTTACGTTTTCGGCCCAAAATTCTCGAACGTAAATCGTAGGTCAAGGGGTTAAAGTTGTTAAAGGCACGGTGTGTCCGTGGGATTGCGCAAAAGTGTAGTCTGTGGTTGCCAATGGTCAAAGGAATTCAAAACGCATATTTGCAAAATAGCGATCGCAACGCGGTATCAACGAAATTTGATAGCGGAATTTGTTCTCCGGATACGGCTCGTGTTTTCTACTATAATAGTAAGTCACGGCTGCAGAAGAAAATTCCTGCAGGAACATATGCTGGGAATGGGCTGTTTGCAAATATGGCGTATAGCACGCGAGGGGCAGAGAGAGAGAGAGAGAGAGAGAGAGAGAGAGAGAGAGAGAGAGGCAAGGAAACCATCGGAGACCTGTCCACTTGGAAGACCACTCCAGAGATGAAGAGATAGTTGGCAATCTAGCTCTCGAGGGCGAAAATTTTCCGACACAACACGAAGCCTCATGTAAGAGCAGAGTAAATGGAAAAAGAAGAGCTAGTACACCGGAAGGAAGCAAATACGGGAAAATGAAAGGGATAAAGCACTCTGGAAAGCTGTAGAGCCGAAAAGCGTAATGTCGAAATGGGGTAAAAGAGCAAACAATACAAAGTAACATGTGGACAAAGGGAACCGGAGAGCCGCGGTTTTACTTTCGCAGTGTGTTTTAGAGTTTCTTACTCGCGTGTGCATATTCTAGCGGAAAAAATAGGGGGGGGGGTGCCTTTGTTATAGGAATCTCGTGATCCCCGAGGATTTATTCTTGTCCCCTTTGATTTACGGCTGGCTCTTTTGCATATGCAATTCGATCGCAACGCGGCTAGAAATTGTTATAAATTGTTTCGGTCCGTATGCGAGTGTCAACGACACTCCGCCTGGTTATTAATGCGACCCAATTCGATAAAGCGATCGGAGTAACAAACAAACGAAATGAGTATTTCAATTTAGAGGAGTACCCGGAACGAGTTTGATCGAGGACCTTCTGCCATTTGGCTCTATAGATTTTATGAAGCAGGAACGAATCCATGACCATAAATCCCTCGAGTCAAGCTGAAGCCACTCGAACTGACCTCGATAGTTTTACGTCACTCTGCACTTATTATCGTCGATATTTATAAAACCCAATGTACCGACGCTTATCGTCGTTATTGTATTTTTAAAACGATACGATCGCCCAGAACTCTTTCCTGTTTCGATAACTTTGCCCGCGGGCTGATTGGATTGTTTTATGTAATACTTAAACCAAAGCCTGACACGAACCTTACGATCAAAAGGTTTCCTCGTCTGCCAGGGTCGTTTGCGATCAATGAAAGCTCCATTCATGCGATGTTTTCAACAACGATACAATTTATAATTTCAGTCGAACTGATGCCTTTGATGCAGCCTTTCGTTAAAAATTATTTACATTGTATTGTTTGATTTTAAATCATCATAATACAATTTTTAGATTCTTGTGTAATTCACAATGTACATTTCCAATCATTTCTTCTGTGAAATATCAGTCGAGCTTGTCGTAATTGGCTCATTGACGGTGATGTAAGCCTTAGCCTTCGTTGTATTCTCGCAAATAATCTTAAAAATATTTAATAAACGTAACCACGGGTTTATTAAGTGTGACAGAAACAATCATCAACCGACTGGATAAGATGTTAGCGATACGCTCATCAAGTAGAACATAGAAGCCATTGAAACCACGAGACCCACGAGACAGTTTACAGTCGCAGAGCTTGATATGGACAATCAAGATCTTGAAAGATAGAATGAAAGCCAGCTTGCGTTAAACTCTATATTTATCTGTTGCAAATTGTGTAGATGCTATACTGCATCGTGTAAACAGAGCTATAAGGTTTTGTAGATCTTACTATGAAACCTCCAGAGTGATCTATGTATATCGCGATGTGATAAAAAGGATCATTGCTAAATTTAATTTTATTCACTCGTGGTATTTGCAAATAAAGAAGAGGAAACAGGCACTTCAATATAATTTGACGAAACGTTCAGTGTATTTTCATTGGACCCCGCGACTGATAAAGCTGACCGTTCTGTTTAAAAAGAGTCTATGAAAGCATGAATTTGTTTAAACTTCCACGGTTCGGTCGTTTCCACGGGCCATGAATTTTAAATATTTGACACGCAATGTTTATATAGCCAGCCGTGCATGTATTTCACGATTTTTACAACGGCACGAACGTTTTTCTAGAAATGTTTTTTCCCGGGTTTTTGTCGGGTCGCCGGGAAATAAATTGCTGCCTGTTATTCGTAGTAAAACGTTGCGATTCTCTCTGATGCGCGGGCATCCACGAAAATGCTGTGCGTCACATTTATTTAATTATTAAACATTCTCACGACACAACCGAAATAACCAAAAAATCGTCTTGAAAGTAACGGGAATAGCTGTGCCGCTCATTTCCTTCGCCAAATTCAATATTTGTTTTCGAAGCGAGTCGAAGACACGCGGTTCCGACATGGCGCTCGCCATTGTATTCGAACATGTTGCCGGTACAATGGCGCGGCGGGAAAATACGCGAGGTTTAAACGTCATTTCTGTTTCATTAAGAAAATAGGGCCTGATACAAAGACCGGCAGGCAGTTCGCTCACGTTTCAATGAACATTTCCTCCAATTTGACGTTCGGTACGGCACGCGAAAAAGTTTCGCGCAGCCCCGCGATAAATCAACATCCGCGCGGCGTCCCCGCGGAAGATCAACAGACGCTTCTCTGTGCATTGCAAATTTCTCGGCGCCTAGTCGCAGTGTCGTGTTCCATCAAAACAAGACGTTAGTGGCTAGAAAGTGGTCGGCTTGAATTTCAGCGTTTCGCAGCGAGAGCAATGCACCTCAAACGATTTACGCTGTCCCGCCAATTTCCCGAGCGCCGTGCTCTGTCGCGAGTTACTTTTGGCTCCAGTTGCGCCGTGTATTTCGTGCCTGGCGAAAGGAAAATCCTCGTAGCGGAATCAGACAGCGATAAGGATAAACCATCTATCCCCGGGACGTGATTCCGCTGCGTGATAAGAATTGAAACTTCTCGTGCACTAACGTCAGATTTAACCACCAGTTCTCAGATCAACTGGTACCAATTTACTTGCAACATCGATTAATCTTGATTTAATCTTTGAATAAGATGGGCTTTGTATAACCCTAATTAGCAGACTAAGGAATTTTATACGTTGATTAATGGTTTTTACAGCTTGTACATTCGCTAACACCGTCACACATAAGTGACGTTCGCAATCTCGCAACTTATTCAAAGGTAGGCAAATTAACTTGATATACCTTGTTATTGAAAGTCGCAGTACACAGCAATGTAAGACTTTAAGCACGCATAACTTTTGAACCAGTGACTTCCTCGCATTAAAACCTCGATTTTCGGCATTTTCTCGCCAAGATGTACAGGATTGTATAGTACAAAGCTAAAACTTTCTGGGTTGCCAAGGTGAAGTTTAACCGTTTTATATTTCCTCCAGCCAATTTCTTTATAAATGCATAAAGATCCGCAGTCTTAAACTCTTGTCAATTATAACCCCTTGGCTACTGTGGGCGCCTATATGCGCTTAGAAATTTTGCGTTTGTGACACTTTGCGCTCGACACAGTTTGGCTTTATTATTTACATTAACCCTTTGCACCCGAAGCTGTTTTAACTCCAAAACGAAACATTTCTTCTGACCTAGAATATTTCTATATATTTTTGTTCGATGTTATACATACATGCGAAAATGGTGCAATTTACTCGTACAATACTGAAGTGTTTAGCAATTTATTAAATACAAGCAAATGTAATGATGTGAAAAATATTTTGAATAATGGTACTGCAATTTTTAGTGGTGCCTTACAGTCACCATTCGAGTGCTAAGGGTTAATATTAAATTCGTATACTAATTCGTTTCAAAGAAAGAAATAATATTGTTTTAATGTAGTGAAATTCAGTTTTTTGATTATTGAAATATGTTTTCACAAAAATGCATCCCAAAAGTCTGCCGTAGTCAAGGTGTTAAAAATATTTTCCTCCCTTCTTCCACAAAAAAGCAGATGAATTCTAATACTGCTTTCAAAAACAATTTCTAAATAAACTTAAAAAATTTTGAAGTTGCACAGTGAAGGTATAAGCGATGTAAAGTCAAGCTTTCGCCGCTTAAACGTCGAGATAACAGTTTGGCCTTCTAATCGTTGGGTCATCCGGCGACAATCGTCACAAATCGTGGCACAATAGGCCGACCTGTAGCCGGGTCGAACCTCAAAATTGATTTCAATGCAGACAATTGATCCGCGAGATCAGCTGTGTTTGCGAATCGCGTTGTTGTCGTTTCTGACGGCAAATATTGGTCGTCGCTAACAAGACAGCGACGTTCGAATGCCTCGCACGCCGCCGTTCTTCCGCCACGGTTTTCATACGTCTGCGTCATTGGTCGGATGCGTTTGCGTTCGTGTTTGCGCGTTTGTGTACGTTTCACAGCGTGAATTCGATTTGACAAAAAAATACGACGCCGACCCGACGAATTCGTGTACACGTCGTGCATGGCACGAGATCGTCGAATATTAACCTCCTACCCTTTTGTGGACAAAATATAATCGATAGGGCAGGTTTTCCAGCAGCGGCTTTTGTGTTTTCTTTTTTAGGAAAATCAATAGCTCGATGAAACGACATTTTGTTTGGATTGTTCGCTTTTTCCCCCCCTTTTTTTTCTTTTTGTTGTTGATCCCTGTAAAGCGACTCTTTTCAATGGGACGTCTGGTGCCAAGCTTGTTTTCATAGGATTTTCAATATTACATTCCCTGAAGTTCGTTATGGTCTAATACTCTTTGCGGGTCTACTGGATCCACCTTTTTAGCGCAAGAACTTTTTAATTTGCCGTAATGAGCGTTTTTCAATGGGTTTCACTAAGCTTTTCAACTCAAGATTACAAAGCGAACGGTTATGTACTCACAGTTGCTCAAAAACACTTATACAGTGAGTTCTCGATATTTGTCAACAACACGGGTCTTGCTAACGTCCTGTATCGTCCAGAAGACATACCCGAGCCGAGTTATGTTTACCCCGCGGTAGTGGGGATAATTCCGCGACATTTATCATCCAGGTCTTGACAACATATATAGAGAAATGTATTTCGAATTATTGACCAAAAAACATAAATTAATCTTTAATTTTCAGACTAAATACCAATCTAATATCTAGTTGAACCACCTTATATTTTTCTCTGAAGGACAAAAATCTCTTCTAGAAATTTTGTCATTTCTTACTAAGAAGTACAATAAAATCTTTTCAACCTCCATTTGATCCAGTAAAAACCTTTACTTGGTTTCCCAAGCATTCCTACATGTTATATCTTCAAGTAACAAGCGTACAGCCGAGTTAAAACGCGTTAAATTGGTGGAAGAAATACATTTCTGCGAGACTTCAGACTTTGAGGAATCCACCCAGAAAATTTTACTGTGTACAAAGGCTCGGAACTCATTTATAACGATTTACCTAGCCAAGTTGTAGAGTAAATTAGATCAAATAAAAGCACTGACAGGTTCTAAAAGGAACAAGGAGGTTGAGTGTACCCGACGATTTGCATGGTCCGTGTTCAAAGGAATTAAATGGAATTATGATCATTTTAATTTTAATTTTAGTTTGTAATGAAAATGAGTGGAAACTCCAAATGCTTTAGAAAATTAATTAACAAGCTTTTTAATAGAGTTATACGTATAAATTTAAGTTTATGTAACGAAAATATTCCTCCAATTCCAAGAAATAATTAAAGAAAGAAAAATCTTTTCATTTAGCTCCCAGTTCATGCAATCGACGCAGAAAATTTTTACTTTGCACGATGACCGCACACTACTTACTTTGTAAATATTGACCAATTGCATCGCGCTGATTTCTTTGCATTTGCTCCGGAAATGTTTGGCTATATACAAAACCACCGCTCAAGTCTATTGAAACATCGACTTCAGTTAAGTCGTCTGATGTCGTAGTAATACAAAGAGGCTCCAGGTCGCGCAGAACCGCGCGGCAAACGATTACTCGGTATATTTCGCTGGAAAAATTGCGCGGTGAATCCGCGAGCGACTTCCGAGCCACGGAGCCAGCGCCGCTGTCGTCCGGAAGCACCGGGAAAATTGCGTTACATTTTCCTCCGCGGAGTTTTCTGACACTCGCGATCTGTCGGAAGACGCAAGCTGTCATAGTACCGAAGTTTTTCCAAACTGAAAGCCAGATGCTTCACCGTGGCATCGTCGTCGGAGAAAAAGAAAGTCATGCCGGTGTCTACCAGTCCGTTTAAATATAGCCGCGAGGTCTACGTCCATGTTCCCTCTGGAGTATCCACGCGCATATTCCCTCTTAAACTATACGTGTAACAGAGGTGGAAATGTGACGGAGGGATTCGAGAGGGAAAAAGAAACGGCGGTCCGCTCCGCGGATGGAGCGGAGGGAAAACGATATTTTCTAGAATACGGTGCACCGCACGTATTTTCAAACAATTCGGTGCGGTGGACAGATTTAAAGCGATCCTCTGCCAAAGAAATGCGCTCCCTCGATTTAGAACGCGAACCATCGAAGAACAAATATTTTTGTTTCGATGTCGTCCCTTGGTGTACAATTACTGGGTCGTTGTACAACTTTCGCGTTCGTACATGCTTTGCCAGAATAATTCTTCTGACTCCCGTAAGGCTCTAATCTGGTTCTATTCAAATATGGATAGAACAAGTAAATTTTGTCTAAATATGAGCAAGTACTATTATTTCAGGCTTCATTGCTGTAGATTTTTGGGATAACAACTCAATGTACAATACATTCAAAACATGTCCAACAATAACTTGAGAAAGTAATTTGAAAATTATATTCTCGAAAGGGTAAAGTTTGCTTTAACTTCACCTTGGCAAACCAGAAATTTTTAACTTTTTACTGTATATTCCTTTAGTTTAAACTTCACCTTGGCAACCCAGAAATTTTTAACTTTTTATTGTATAATCCTGTAGATCTTGGCGAGAAAATGCCGAAAATCGAAGTTTTAAGACGATGTCAAAGCTGGTTCAAAAGTTATTGAACCAGTGAAACTTCGACTTTCGGCATTTTCTCGCCAAGTTGTACAGGATTATATAATACAAATTTTTAAACTTCAGGGTTGTTAAGATGAATTTTAACCTAAAGTTTCATTTTTAGAAGTGTGGTGTAAATTCGGACAACTCATAAAGTGATGAAAAAGTAAAGCCTGCATATTTTCGGGTTGAAATATTTAAGAACATGTAGATGCAGATAAAATCAAACTTAGGAGCTTTTTATAATATGTACAATCTATTCATAGTAGTCGTAAAGGTATCTCTCTCAAGCCGCATAGTCACATACAATGCTAAGAACATTTCATTCAAAGTTTCCCTCGGAGTTTATACAGCAAAGTTCGTCACAGAACATACAACTCGTTCCTTTTCGCCTGGGCACTCTTCCTGATGAATTTCACGGTTGCTATCGTCATCTTTCAGAGCAGAATCTTGAACAGCATTGTCTTCCGAACCCCCGTGACTGTGGCTTACGTTTCGAAAGTTTTTCTGATTATAAGCTCCATAGTCATGGAATTCTAATGTTTCGTTAAATTGGACTCACCTGAGATATGTCTTAAAATAGCAACACTTTATCCATTAATCGACACACATTTACCAACGATTATCAAATGTAAAATGTGCCCATAATTATGAAAGTGGTCTAAGTCATATATTTCTTGTTTCGAGATATTTAATGAATTGCATTTGAATAAGTTAAAAAATATTTTTACATTATGCGACATTTTAATTTATAATTTTATTAGTCTTGATTAATGGAAATTTATTATGAATATGAAATTTTGTGTGAACTTCATACGAAAATGTTTTTCAAGTTTGAACTGACTTAGACCATTTTCAAAATTAACTGAATGTCCTATAAATGACTTAAAGCAATAAAGAACTATGAGTTTTATTTGAAACAATAACTTTAATGAAATAATTCATGAACATTTATTAATTATTTTTAAAAAGTAATCCATTTTTATCATTTCGAGTTTTTAAGATTCTTAAAATGTTCCTGAAAAACTGGAGGGATGTGTGGTAGTAAACACATAATACCTTTATGTTTTTCTTCCGTTACTGGTCTAGTGGTGCTGTATAATGGAAGTAATTTAATATTTCCGTATATTTTTGGTCTTTGCAGCCAAGAGACAGATTCGCCCGCGGTATTTTTTACTCTTTTTGTTATTGACTCTTCTAGTGATTTCGTTGAAATAAAATCCGGCTGCGACATTCGTTTTATCGAAAATGTATTTCTTCTTCTACACTTTTCTATCAATTCATAATAATGCTCAGGGTTGTATAAGTAATTTGCTTTTTTTATTTTCATTTCTATCAACCCAAAATCACGGTCATTCGGTAGAAAGGAATGACCCGATACCAAAAATTCGTGGTCTACCGTTTCAATATTATTATTTGATGACTGAGCAATTTTCATCCATGTCAATGCTACTTTAATGTTACGATTTTGGCCTGAACAAGCATCGCTGTAAGCTATTACGTGTTTGATTTTTGACTTAGACCACTTTCACAATTAACACTAAATGTATTCCATATAATGTTGAAATTACAACCACTATCTAATGGTTCATTTTTGACGATATCCTAAAAATTACATTGAATAAATTTAGTTTAAAATAATGTGGTGTGAAATAACTGATAAACTCATTTCTTTTTAATTTTGACTTAGACCACTTTCATAATTATGGGCACAAATATACATTTCAAATTTCGATACTTGACGTCTACAAAACATCTGACTCGTCTAATCAAGCGATGATAAGTTTCTTCATTAAGGGGGCCGGCAGGGTTTGAAATCCATATACGTATGCATGGGTCAAAACCTTTTCAAACTATCGCTTCAATATTGCAATGAGCAGTTTAGAAGTGGTCAATTGTGTTTCCTAAAAGTCCAATCTATGTCTGTATGGAGCCCAAATTGCGAATTTCTACCTCATCGTGGAGTAATTTGTAATATTCGGCAGAAAATTCGAATTCTGAAGCAAGTATGACGTCACAAGATGGCTGCCGCTGAGAGATTCTCTTAACCCTTTTAGTGCCGGGCGAAAAAGAGGTGCCTATGCGAAGATAACCGGCCGAATTTCACGATTTTACTAGGGTTTGGAAAAAGACTCATAAAAACCAAACGAAAAGCAACATTTACATAATTCAAAAAGCAGTGTATTAAGGACGAAATAGAGAATAAAACAGTGACGCTAATTTTTCTATATTCATTGAAAATTACATAAATAACAAAGGTGTAAGTGATCATAAAGAAAAGAAAAATTAAGTTCTCTCTTTCAAAACGTAATTGCACATACGAAAAGTCATCTTTTTATCATAACTGTATATAGACCGTTTATTACAAAGTATATAATTCGTGTTTTCATTTCCAATATATTTTGTAACAAAATAAATAATATTGGACAACAAACATTAAGAATAACTCCAAGGTACATGGTAGGCGCCGGACGGATTATCTCATCCGAAACAAGTAATTGTTATAGGTAATATAACATATAGAATATAAGGGAAAGTTAAACCGAAAAACTATTTATTTTAATTCTCTCGTAATGAAATTAGACCATTTATAACGTAGTATAAATTTATTGTGAGATAGAGTTCTCTCGCAATGCGAATAGTAAAGCGCTACAAGGTGCGGGCGGATATATCAACTCTGGCACTAAAAGGGTTAATTTCGCGAGATTTAGTGTTCGTATCGAAAAAAGGGCTCTATACAGACATAGCAAAGACATGTACAAACACGGTGGTATGCATTTTTAATTGATTACTTACTTATTTAAGACGTAAAATGTCTAGAAAAAAAGGCATAGCGTAACATAGCGTGACAGTCAAGGCCAAATGCCTGCCGGCCCCCTTAAGGGCTTCAAAATGGTAAAAATCAAGGAGGAAACGGCATCGAACGATCGGTGACCGTGCGCAATGTATCCGTCAGCCGGATGGGGCCGTTTGGCGGCGTCGTTTTTCAGCAATTTCACGTTCCATTTTTCACGTATACTCCACTAAATATGTTACTCCGGGAAAACAGCGGGGTTGAAGAGTAGGCAGAGGGATGGGGAGGGGAGGAGGGTCGAGTGAGTAACAACATTTTGAACTGGACGAAACGCTACCGCGAACGCGACCAGCGTTCCACGTGAATTGAAATATTTTCATCGCGACCGTGCTAAGCATACCGCTTCCTGTAAATTCGACGTCGCGCCGAGCGACAATGAGCCCGCGTGGGAGTAGGATGAAAATGCGGCATCGGGTTCGTGCGTAGTACAGCGTCCGCGCCGCTATCGGAAACACCTGTATCCGATGGCAGCGTCGAAGCGTCAAATGTGGATGCGGCTCGATTCGTTAGTCGGTTATGCATCGTCGACGCTCACCGTGCTCACAAAGCACTGGCCAAATACTGGGCTGGCCTCTCGGCGAACATAATTTATTGTCGCAGCATGGCGCAATGAAAAGCCCGGGCATTATCACGATGCTGCTTTTATCACACGCTCTCTCGCCCCCTCCTCCCCACCCCCGAAACCCTTCCCAGCGTTAATGTGCAATTTGTCGCGAGCTGTTTAACGGGGTAAACGAGACCCCGCGCCTAGAATTTTAGGGAGTTTGTTCATATTTCAGATCCGTTAAATTGACGCATACGTGTCGCCCACGCTAAAACGAAGTAAAATTGTTATCAGTTTATAAAAAATTTGCAAAACACAAGACTCAAATATGAAGGTTTTGTGACTCTAACTGAAAATCGCTGTCTGTGTCTCGTGTAACATACACCAAATCTTCGGCTAAAGAAAATTGACGTACAGGGTGTAAAGAAATGTTTAGTCTTGGCTGCCATAGGCGTATTCTACATCTTCGGTACCTTGAATTTCAAGGTGAAATTTCTTTTTATCGCATTACATTCTACGCATCAGGACAATAAACAAAAACTTCACCTGGAAATTCAAGATCAAGGACAATTTTGCGGCAACTCTTTTTTACGGATCTTCATCGATCCAAACATTTCTTTACACCCTGTAAAAGGACCCAACTAATGACAACTTGAAAGGATCTGTTGGACAATAATACCTGCAGTGACCATTTACAAAGGAAGTTCTTTGGAAAACACTTTATCGAAACACGTGAATCACAACAAGCCGAAATATAATTTTTCCTCTCCACGCCATTAAGTCGACGCACCGCGGCCGACTGTTTTCGTTGGTTCGAGCCCGGCGTGACCATTTTAGTTGGGCAAGAACAACATTAAAAGACGCCGGAATCCAAAAAGTGACGGCGGAGCGCGTCGTTCGTCTGCTCGGGGACGTTCTCGCTAGACGGAGCCCGGCTTCATATGCATTTCCAGTTGACGTTCCTGCTTGAGCGTCGAGAGGGTAGGCCGAGAGAGAGAGAGAGAGGGAGAGTAGGGTACGCTCAATTAAACCGTCCCGCGCGAATGTTTTGCCGTGGCAACACAACTCGTCGTGAAATATTCAGAGGAGCCGTTAAATCTTTTTCACTGTCTTCAGCTGGGGGCCTCTCGGCCCGCCCTTCCGAACCCCTCTACCCGTCTGTTTGGACCGTGGCAAGCCGTTCTCACGTGTCCGTTATCCTAGCTGGATCTTGCTCGAACGTATAATCGCATTCAGGCCGTTTCAACTTCCGAGCGCGTGGCCGCCCTTTCAAAGAAAGTTATTAACGAGCGATATTACCCGCGCCGCCCGCGATTTCCCATCCCTCCACCTCCGGGGCTCTTTCGCCCTCTTTTTGCCGGATTTAATCGCCGGTTTTATCCGACGGCGACGATACTCGAACGCCCCGAAATAAACGAGTACGTTCCGGCGCACTATTTTTAAGCGATTCCGCGCACCGCGAGGCTTTAAGGGGATATTACGGGGGTTTCGCGTTTTAACGGGACACGATTAGTCGCCTCCCTTTCCTATCTTCTTCGTCCCGAACCGTTCCCGCTCGCTCGCCCGTCCCCTACCCTCCGGAGATTTGCGAGATTTATCGGCCCTCGACAAGGCGAAAGAGCACCTTCGGGAAACATGTTTCGAGTACTCCGAGTTTCCCTTTTTCTTGCATTGTTAGAACGCGGACGGAGGAGTCTCTAACCTTTTTAATACCTTCACCCGCGATTTAATGCCCTTTCGGGGGATCATGAATATTTATGTCCGCAGATTACGTTCGCAATGACGACGGTGTACCATCGTGTGCAGACACTACTCCTCGATCTCTTACCGTTGAACGTCTCGGTTCGCATAATCGAGGATCCACCGAATCGTGTCATGTTTGGTCTCATTTTGACCAGAAAAATGTCACAAATATGTTGGTAATAATTTTATTACAAAACGGTTGAGAACCGGGAGGTTTTCTCTTCGGGTTCATTTTTGTTCAGAAAAAGATTATATCCTTAAAATTGTGGGAAACAATGTCTATTATAATTGACACATTGTACGTCTCCTCGCTGGGTCTGGTACGACCCGTTGGTAGAACTTCATGCAAAATGTATTTCTCAGCTTAAGAATTCGCTAAAATGGAAACTAAAATAGTGATGCGCTTAAATGTTTCTCGCGTGGCTCGCAGGAGCAGCACATGATCCGGTTAGCTGTGATTAGAAATTAATGAGAAATCATCTAGCACAGTACTAGAAACATTGAAATGATCCTGTTCCAGTCGTGGAACTTCTCTCGATGACGTTTTCAGAATTCGTTTAATTGCGGTGAATGCAGTTGATTCCACATGTTTGTTGAGCCCACGGAAATACCAGCTTGCCGGAAGTTCATCGCAAGGGGATGCCGTGGGTCGACCTTAAAGACCAACTTGTTCGATTTCGTGTCTAGGAAGTGGAACGCAAACACGTTGCACCAGCTAAATTTATCATCCGTTCCGCCGACGTACCTTGCATCGTTTACTTACGTCGCCGCAGAGATACTACGATGGACGAAATTGTCGTTATTACGTAAAATAATTCCATTGAAGTCAGCGTCCGCCATTAAATGTCAGTCTTAAATAAGAAAGTTAACGATCGAGACGCACGACCCCGTCAAATGATCTGTCTTTTGCTAAAACTACAATTTCCATGCCAACGGTACAGGTTTATTTATTGCTTTCTCTGTTTTATTCATACCAAGACGCACTACCGTTCGTGAGCATATGGACAGCCAGCAATTTTATATGACTGGCTCATGAATGCTAATAATTTGTATTTTAATGGCTGCGAATGTTAATTGAACTGTTCCTTATAAAGGCGACACGTTTTTCCCTTGTTTCTGCTTGAATTTCTCTCGCAACTTGTATTTTAACGACGCTTCGTTCTTTTATCTATTTCATTCGAATAAAAAATTTCAAACTGCGTCGTCCTAACGTCGCGTTCATTAATTTCAAACGGCTGAATCAATTCAAGAGATGAAATGTGTTTAACTATAATCAGCAAACAATAGTAACATCGCACCTGTAAAATTAAATAATCACCAAAAAGATTTGCATCTTTCTAGCGTACAGGCTAACTGGAATAAAATCACGATCTCGCTCGATTGCTCTATGAACTCGTAGTTTTCTTTATGGTGTAGCAGTATTAATCGATACTGTGCTCGTATTAAATTTCTCTTTGAATGGACGTTAGACGACAGATGGTTTTCACTTTCTCCGCCGTTTAAGGGGTTCGGCGAAATTACGCTGCGGCCCGATCCCGAAAGCGTGAATAATACTTGCTTCTCGGAAGAAAAGGGAGACTCGGTAAACTTTGGGGAAGCCGGGGGTGGGGGGGTGGCGCAACCGCGGATTAGAGACGAGCTCGTTCAGGGTGTCGAATTAGTAAACAAATCCCCTGATCAAAGCAGTATCCGATAAACTCGAGCGCAACGGCACGGGCGCGGATACGATTCAGTCCGGGCAACGCCGAATCGAATCACAATCGAGTAGCGCATTAAGATTTCGGTCCACAGAAATCCTTTCTGAGCTGTTCTCGCCGGCGGAGGCCGACGAAGCGAAGATATCCCACGCCTCTAGTCGAACCCCCGTCGAAGACACCTCGGTGGAACCCCATTGGACACGAGGGGAGAAAAATTCTGCTCCCTCGGGAGTTTCACTAAAGCTGCCCCTGTCAGAACGGGCTTGAGATATCCTTTATCGGGCTTCTTTGCGAAAACCTCGGGCGCAGAGAATCGGGAATCCGTCAGCTCCCTTTGAAACCCGACACACGGTGTACAAGGGTGTTGTACAACTCGTAGATGAAGAGTATACACCCAGACGGGGCTAGTTTCGAAGTGCCGACAGAAATTTTAATCAGCGTAGTTTTGTCCAGCCGAACCGAGCAATCGTGCCGATATCTTCGGAAGGATGCGAAACTGTCAACTTGCTTTCGCTTGTGAGATCCATTGTCCTCTGGTTCCGGGGGAGTACGGTAGTCCTCGCATTTTTCTTCGCTAATGGTCTCGGCGTTATCTCCGCCGTTCCTTGGAACTGCTCGGATTTTTTCCTCCATTTCATCTCCACTCGATGTATCTCGCTTCTTACGATGCCTCAGGGAACGTATGAACTAGAGAGAGAGATAACAGACAGCTCAGAATATAGCATTCCCCTCGGTAACACTTGCAGCACGGTCTCGAATTTGCTCAAGTACTGCAGAGTTTCTACAGATTTTATCTCGATGTTTCTGTCTATAGTAGACGTCGCGATCATTTCATTAGCTGGTGATTCTCTGTCCGTTTTCGTGTTCACACTGCGAAAATATACGTCAAATCTAAAGATGAGGAGCTATTTCCTTCGACGTCTGGAAGCCCGATAAAAATGGAATGAGCTATGCAAAATGATTCTACGAGGACCAAAGCGACACGACCAGTGCACAGTGTCGCGAACGGCCATTTTAGGTGGAAAAAAGTCATGTCAGAAAATAGATGTAACATTCATATATTCTTCTTCCGAAATGTTTACTGAGCCTAATTATACCTATAATAATTCATTTAACAGCGATATAAGCCTCGAATTAAATACGTGAAAACTCCGAACCGTAATACGGCGAAATCGTACATTTATATTTGTTCTAAGGAAAATTATGTCATAGCAATAAATATGAATCTTTAAGCTTCTGTGCACGATATTCTATATTAACATAAGTAAATATTTACATTAATGTTCAGAAAGTTCGTTAATAAAGTCCTTTACAAATAATTTTTAGAGATTTTTTAAGTACCAGTTTTCTATGCCGGTTAGTTGACTTTAATAAAGCAGAACCCGTCTTGAAACGGGATCCCGTCTTATTGTATTAAGTTCAAACTATATAGAAGGGATTCTGACAAAAATCAGCTGTAAATATCTGCTAACCTGCCTGTCACAATTTTTTAAAATCTTTTTATTTCATCATTTTCACAAATGATGGTAACACGGCTAGACGTTTCTTCAAAAACTTTACAGAATCTTCGAAAATAACAGGCATTAATAAGGAACTTCTTGAACGACTTTTTTATATCTTATCTGCTCTTTCTTCAGGTTACAACATTAATTTTCTAAATTTCGAGAAATTCGTTCGCGAAACAAAAGATTTATATTTGAATTTATATCCTTGGTTTTATATGCCCGTTACAGTGCACAAATTATTATTTCATAGTGTAGAAATAAGTAAATCATGCCTATTGCCAATTGGCAGGATGTTTGAAGAGGCTCAAGAAGCTCGCAACAAAGACATAAGAAGGTTTAGGATTGGCCACGCAAGGAAGAATTCGCGTGTATCTACAAACTACGACTTAATAGCAATGCTGTTAATTACTTCTGATCCCATCATAAATTATTATAGGGTGATACCGCAAAAAATACAAATTCGATACCGAAAGGTGTATTAGATCTACTTTTAACAGGAACTTCCGTCTAATCCCATAAGTAACTTAGTTGATAGCGATGGCGATATTAGCGAAGAATTATTTTTATATTATTATATTTAGATATTATTGTTATACTTATTTAATATTATATTTTCTATTTATTTTTATATTTGTTTCTATAATTTATATAATATTCTTCAATATAAATATTATTTTTAAAGGTTCTACATATGATGAATCTCATTTCATGACCTAACAGAAAATTTCAATCGGTTTGAAGAATTATGAAACGATCTATGATTTTTTCCACCTAGAATGGCCATTCGCGACGCTGTGCAATGGTATAAATAACTTTTGTGTACCAGATTAGCAATGAATTTAAGGTGACTCGGGGAATCTATATTTCGCTACTGCAGCATAAATAATGACAGACCAAGTATAGTTAGCTTCTCAAAATGGAGTTCTCATGTACAACCATTTTCTAAATTTGTCTATATATATTTCTGCGGCAAAGCTATTTCTTAGCCAACTAAATGAGAAATCACTTTTTCCTCATTATTTTCTATATTTCACTAAACAAAATCTACTCTCAACAGTTGAGAGACATGTGAACATGTCTGTGTGTATATATCGGATACACGGTTAAAAAGCTCCTACAGTTTAAATGCAACCTACTAAGCAGTCCCAAAACTCTTTCAATCTTTGGTTTAAATATCCTTCTACAAATTGTACGAGTAGACTGCGGATTTTTAATTATATGACCAAAGTGAGCAGGTGAAATGCAAAATTGTGAAAACAGTAGAAGAATTAAAGAACACTGTTACGGAAAAATACCTGTTAGGAAAAAATACATTTTATATTTGATTTCCATTTCTTACAGACTTAGCAAATTTGTTTTCTCATAGATTTTGCATGCACCAACTTGCCCCTTGACATACAATAACGAGTCAGACTAGTCATGGATATTTCAAGTAAAATCTCCTAAAAATGATTGTTATGACCTTGTATTAGGACAGAATAAAATTCTGTTCTCATCCGTGAAATTATTGAGAACAAAGGTGTTATAATCGTTGCAGCCGTGAGGAAAATCGGCTGGCAAGGGGTTGACAAAAAGGAACTAGTTCGATATTGTTCGATGTTCCGTCGACGTCTATAATTCCCTGACACCCTGTATTGCGTGCGTTGTTCCGCGGGCGCGGGTGCGCATATTCGTGGTACAGGCAGGCAGCGGGAAAGGTTTACACGAGCGCACTGCCGCCAGGCAGACGTCGTCGTCTGGGAAAGACCCAGGCTAATTTTGCTGGCCACAGCAACTGGCGACCTGAGGCCAGCGTTCGAATGCGTTTCCGAGAGGTGCACAGCCGGCCGGGTATCCGTGCCTTGTAGCCGGCGAGTCCGAAGCTCTTTGGGTAAATGTTTACCTCCCGACCGCCACCAGCCGATCTATATTATTATCGGACCTGGTCGGTCGCGTCACGGACTTTGCTTGGACACTCTCCGACACACCGGCCGGACCTTATCTACCGCAAGCGCACGCCCTACCTTTTGCATCCAGAGCCCCGGTGATTGATTACTTTTTTACTACTTCTGTAATTTATTATCCCCCGGCGAAAATTCGTTGCGACTTGCGTACCACGCTCGCCTCGTCCCGGACTCTCCTTGAACTTATTTCTGTCGGGTGAACTCTCGTCGATTTTCCGGTGGATCGGCGAACAATACCTCGTCAGTGGATTCTCGCTTCTGTGTTAAAGAACCAGTCGAAATGCCAATGCGAGAAACTCGTGTTCAATAGTCTGTTTAAAGATTCTTGTACGTATTGTTCTGGAATATAAAAACCAGTCAACAGATCCATGGTCGATAATCCTAGAGTTTGATGAGCCTATCAAACAGTCGTGCAGTACATTCTGTACAAAATATGTCTCTTTATTACATGTACACCATCGTTCTTTGCCCACCCCGCATGTTTCACTTTACTAAGAGCTACAGGGCATTCTTCGAAAGAACCGAGTTCGTTCACAATAAATATATACTTAATGAGATCTGTCTTTTAAAATTTTGTTAAGCGACGGAGGATTCGATCTTGGAGGAAGGCGGGGGCGAGAATACTTATAATAGCGAGCGTAATCTTTTATAGTCGAAGAGTAACCCGGTAAAAATAGCCGAGTTCAAGAAACAGGCGAGTGAACACTGAATTGAAGCGATCCAGCGCGAACACGCCCGAGCGTAACACGTGTAAACGATCTCCGCGAAAAATCAGCGTCGAAGTGAACCTCGAGGAGTGGGGGAAAACGCATGGTCGGCGTGGCCAGCTTGTCCGAGCTCCTAAATTCTCCGTATTTTGTAAACGGAGACCGGGGGTCCCGCGCGAAACAGAACCTAGCGTGCGCTGCCAGCCTTTCGACGATAACGTTAATGGACTTCATTTACATTGCATAATTACAACCGAGCCGACTAGCCGTGTTCGGATTATGTGCGAGGAGCAACGACCAGGGACCATCCCGCTGTAACATACCAACGAAATCTACTCGAAATTCTCGCGACCGTGCCGGCGCAAATGGCACCGAGTGTCTAAGAAACCATTTTGTATCGCGCGCATACGACGCAACGTTGCTGCGTCGTTACGTGCCGGTGCATCGGATTAATCGATTTCGGATGGTCCCGACTGATACGATTGTTGTTTGTTGTTCCAGCTTACGTGGACACCGGCTGAGATCCCTGCGGCTTTCGCTATGGGGGATTTTGTAATTCACACTGTTCACGGTTTATCGGGTCTGTGTACCGATCGTTTGCACGCTTTGACATAGTTCTGCTTTATTTTATCGCCAAGTGGATCACTATGAAAATAGCTCGATCTACAGCGGCTCGCGATACTGCTCGCGAACTGTTAGAAACAACAGGAAGATGGCCCCGAGACTGTGTCAGTCCAATTAGAAAATAATCCAAAGCGCACAGTACATTTTTGTGACCCATTGATAAGAGATGTTCTCCTTTCTGTAGATTTGTAACATGATTTTAAACAATTCTAACTGAAAACTGAAATTCTGTCTGCCAGCTATTGTTTTAACGTTTCCAAGCTTCTCCGTCTTCTTGATTTAAGGTGGAGCTTAACACTAGAACTACCACACCAGTCAAAATGACTAGTTTGACAACTTTATTTTAAAATTCCTACTTCGTGTTATATTTTTTCTCCGCAATGATATAATGACTTTTGCAGGGATAGCTAAAGGAATAATATAATAAACTTTAATTTTGTTTCATTCATTTAAAATAAAAGTAATTTTTTATCGTGGCTACTTATACCAGTACCAATCAATTTGACTGGTTTGAACTTATTGAACCGTATAGTATGAAGAGAAGGACCATAACAACCGACAATTTTTTACAAGCTTGTCGCTGGCATATAAATTATTAGCCAAAAGAACCACACTGGTTGGCACAATACGCGGAAACAAAAGAGAGCTCACAAAAATTTGTAAAACGAAGAAGGATATCATGGCTCGCTTTTCGTCGCTGCTGTATCGATCAAATGAGATTACACTCACATTTTATAAAAGTAAGCCGAAGAAGAAAGTTTTTATCCTCAGCTCAAAACATAAAACCGTCAAAATTGGAAAAAGCGAAAAGGGCCTACCTGGAACGGTCGAATTTTATAATAAAACAAAATTTGGGGTAGATATAGCAGACCAAATGGCAAAAAAATATAGCGTGAAGTCGGGATCAAGAAGATGGCCACTTCAAGTATTTTTTAATATTTTAGATTTAGCTGGCATAAATGCCTGGATTTTATATAAGGAAACCACAGGTGAGCAGATATCCAGAAAAGATTTTATGTTTCAATTAGCAGATGAACTTGCCGCTGACTATGAAAAATCACGGATAGAACAAAGAGCATCTGAGATCCAAAGTACGTCAAAGAACTCACCTTATTCACGCAAATGGTGTCGGATAGGGTACTGTAATAATAATAAGACTACCATCATTTGCAATCTTTGTAAACAATATGTATGCGGAAAATGCACGCAGAAGAAACTTTACGTTTGTAAGAACTGTGACGAATGATAACTTTTGTATCTAATAATTTAAGTTATATTTGTATTTTATTATTATTATATTATTATATTATACTTCTTATATTTACCAATGGAAATTTATTTTAATATTCTTGTTACCAAAGATTTTGGTACTAAATATTCTTCATTATTGTACTTATTGTTATTATATAGTTTTTATGATCTCAGAATAATGAATCAATAAATATAGAAATATTCTACAATTACGTATTTTTTAAAGACCAGTCATTTTTACTGGTTTTGGTAGAGATAGCTACGTCTCAACTGTCGGTAGTTCTAGTGTTAAAGATTGTACATTTATTCTTTTAGAAGAAAGCGCAAGAAACGAGTTGAAGGAGCGGGCAAAAACTGGTTCTAAAACTATTGGTCATAATTTGATAGTTAAATGTCCAGCAACGGTATGATCAAATAAAAGTTACTTATTTCCATGCATAAAATTTGCTGGTTTTCCGCAACTTCGCGTTCACTGCTCGAAACGAATTAATCATCGATAGGAAAATTGATTTTTGCTATAAGAGCATCAATAAAACTCGACAATCCGTAAAGCTGAAACGAGCCGAATCGAAGACGTAAAAGTTGAAGAGTGCAAGCGCGTTTGATCGTTCCACATACCGAGCCATGTGGGTACAGCGAGGGGGTTAATAGTATCATTGCAGTTCATAAGTAAATAACGAAAGTCATCTCGCTCGCCGTTCATTTAAACAGGTCATCGAGAAGCCCGATCATTCCGCTCGGTCCTCGTACGGTCAAACGAGCAACGGTGTCACGTCAGACTTCACGGCTCCGTCAACAAGCGTAAACTGTTATGTCCTAGCAAGGAACGGTGCTAGATCCATTATCTGCGGTCACTTGTTAGCCGGCCAATTTTTCGCGATAACACGGGAAACACCGTCGGTTCTCTGTGCCAGGAGCTCGCCTCGCCGAGATGCGAGATAACGCGCGTCCAGTGTCACTTTGCACGCTGATGCATACGAATGCAAATCGTCGGCGTCCATTATGCGCCGCCGCGCCGGTTCGATCGCGTGGCTCGCGATGCACTCTCGCTGGAGCCACGTGGTTAAATATCGCGGGCGTCGGCTGTATCGCGACAGGCATCGATCCCATCGGTCCGATGGAAATTATGTTCATCTACGGCGTGACCGTGATTTTTCTCATCCCGGCAAAGCACTCTGAAACTGCGCTGCCTGCAAAGCAACACGAAGTTTCTTGCACCGGCCGCGTTAACACCGATCCAACACGGACGGTTCCGTTCTGCGTAATAATACTTTAAATATACTTTTCTTTGGTTAGTTTCCGATACGTGTCTCTGTGCCGATACGGATAAACACCTATATTCAAATGCATTAATACTTTGACTGCCAAACTAGAAACCTCAAAAATTCCATAAAATCAAAGTCAGTTATTTAATGAAATAAAAATTGAAAGTAATTAAATGTATGATATTGAGTAGTCTTACAATTTTCTTGAATTTTACAGATCCTAATCAAACTTGATACGATGAATATACTAACGTAAAAATTTATTTTAAGACCTGAACAAATAATTCCGTCACCCAGATATGGGTTAATGAATATTCGTCTGGACGGTGCTGAACGGAACCGTTCTCTGTCTGTGAAATTATTACAAATCGACCTTTAGGAGTTTTAGTAGGCGACACGGTTTCATTATAAAAAGTCGGAATTGAAGATAAATGAGGATTGTTGGTCGTGATTGTTGAATTAATTGAAATGAATTCGACGCTAATAGATACGCTTACAAGTGTCAGTTTTAAGAGAGAAACCTATTCGATCGCAGACTTTTGCGCGATACTGTACGTTAGAAAGTGGAGTACGAATGTTTACAATGAAGCAAAATAAATGATTATCTATTATGTGCTAAAACTCCATTTCTTGGGAACGCGTCTCCTCAGATTTGTTTGGAATAGAGTTCCCTGATGGAGATGGTAGGAAACATAATTTCCGCGAAACAAATATTAAATATTAGAGAAGGTGGCGTGTATCATTTGAACAACATTGAATGCTCTGAATCGTTAACAGTGTTAACGCGCATCTCGAGGCAACCGAAGTGATGCAACAGATTCGATGCAACCTAATTACCCTACGATATCTGCATCTTTGATTTCGTTTAAAATGCCGCGCCTGCACGTTCGTATAACTATTAACGGGCCGCGGATTTGTATGCAAATCGAATAAGAGCTCCACGGAAATTTCATTCTTCCTTTCATGATCGATATTCATGAATTTTTTAAAATCTTTTTACTGTTTCGAATGCCACCTACCCATCCCTATCACAAATGCATAAAATACCGGTGTCGTAGCATGAAAATAGAAACCGCGGTAACAATCAGAACCAAGGTCCCGCATGAATATCAGAGCACAATGAAATAGATTGAATAGAACCGGCGTGCCCGTGCAATTCCCGCGGCGATGCTCTCCCGTTCATCTTTTTAATCATCGAATTCGCGAAAATTCGGCTCGTCTCAACGCCGCGTCGCAACGAACCACCAATTATAACTTCCCCGTGCCGTGTCGTTCTAATGAAGACACCACGCGGCGGCGAGTCTGTGCGAACGCGTAAACAAGGGTTCGGTCGTTCCCTGGTACGTAATGAAATTCCCAATTAACTGGCCCCCGAAATCGGCGAACGCGTGCTTCGACCTGAACAGCCACGGGTCTCTAGTTTCCGGCGAGTGAGTCTTCGCGTTCCGGTGCATCGGACAAAGAGATCGGTATGGCGACCGGCAGAAAGTCACCCTTACTCGAGAGAGAGAGAGAGAGAGAGAGAGAGAGAGAGAGAGAGGGAGAGAGATGGAGACTCACGTAGCTCCTGTAGGACGCCATGATGCAACGAGAGAGCTCCCCTCCCCGCGCGAAAGCGAAAGGATCCTAAGAGCAGAGGGCGAATGCACCCGGTCTCTTCCTCCTCGGCCGGATTCACCGACCACCATCAACCACCGTCACCACCACCATCGACGACACTAAGGAATCACCACCGGCACCAGCAACAGCCAACAGCGAGCAACAGAGGCACCAACACTAACACCAGAGCACTTTGGACCGCGGCGAGGTCCGGCCGTACCGATCGCGGGACCGTTCGAATCGAGAGGAACGAGAGAACCGGGGAAGAAGAGGCCGACGATGAGGAGGAACAGGAAGGAGAAAGAGAGCCGAGGGATCGGTGAAAGAGTCTCGAGGTCAAACGTGGTGAACCGATCGAGGAACGAACGGTTCGACGAAGCGTCGTCCCCGGCGGCACGGTCTCATAAGAGAAGAAGGAAGAGAGCGCTACGGAGGCGCTTCGTTTCGGACGAAGCTCGGACCCTGAAGAGCCGGCGACCCGCGAGGCACGCCGTCGTTCCCTCTCTTTCTCCGTCTTCTCTCGCGTCTCGTCGCGTCTCGTCTCGTCTTGTCTCTCCTCTTCTCCGTCTGGTCTCTTCTACTCGCTTCCCATCCCGTCCCGTCTGGCCTCTTCTCTTCTCGACGCTTCCGATCTTTTCCCTTCGCTCCCGTTGCGAACACCGTTCGCCGTCCTCGTCCCTCCGTCGCGTACGGAGCCGCCCGCCACCTCCTCGCATATCGGCTTCTCTCGTTCATTCGCTTCGTTCAGTCGAGCCCTATTTTAAGAATAGCTTTACGTCCACCGTTCCGCCGCGCCGCGCCGCGCCGCGCGTGCGACGGCCACCTCGCCGCTTCCGTGCCCGCCCAGCACCGCGAACAACCGAATAACCGGCCTTCGAAGGGAAGCTGAACCGCGAGGACGAACCTCGAGCGAGATGCATTACGAACGTCAAGGGTGCGACGAACGTCAAAGCGCGACTTTCAACGCGTCCGAAAGGTCCTTGCGACAACGCGATCCCTCAGACGCGCAGCGCGTCGATCACTCTTCCCACTGGTCGCACTGAATTATTTTTTCACGGTTTCTGAACTGATTGTTGGAATTCAACGATGCCATAGCACTTATATTAGAGGGACCATAAGTAATCAGTTATTTTGAAATCTAATACAAACATTGTAGTTAATTCGGGTTTTTATTTCTTAACCCGTCAGTGCCCATTGTACTCGCTTGAGTACAGGATAACAAGATTATATTTGTTTGCTTGCAGCGCCATCTAAGATTGACTAGATGTTTTCTCCATCGTTTGCAGGTACTCACTAAACATGTAGAAAGATGTATTACTAATGGCTTTTTTACCGACCATAAATGAGATATTCGCACATATTTTGATTCTGCAGTCCGGTATACTGCGAGTCCCTGCACGCTCTGTTGATATCCGTTCAGTACAGTGTAGAAACGATAGTCATATATGAGGGTGAGATGGGCATGCATTAAGTGTAAGGTTACATTGTGTACTGAAAGAGACTGTTTCATCCAATACCATTCATAAGCCCATTGTACTCGATTGAGCACATATATATACAGGGTCATCCATTTTTAAACGGCCAAACATGAACCAGCTATAGAAGACCCCAAATGGAACAACTTTCACCCCTAACACTTTTTTTGATTCGAAGTTATTTCATTCAGTCTCCACGGCGTGCCCCATGTCAAAAAAACCAAGATCCAAAGGTCATACAAAAAAGTTGACTGAATAAAAAAGATGCGCCTATTTATTTTAAACCAAACAAAGGAAAAATCATCAAGATACATAATTGCAGTCCTAATATATTTAATCTTAAGTGAACGCAAAAAATGACGGGTTTTTGCAATTATCTAAAAATCAAGACCGAATCAAAAAAAGTGTTAGGGGTAAAAGTTGTTTCGTTTGGGGTCCTCTATAGCTGGTTGACGTTTGGCCGTTTAAAAACGGATGACCCTGTATATCGCCTCGCTTCCTATAATTTTTTTCCATTACTGTCATATATGGATTTACTTCTAATAAATGTCTAAGTACAGTTATGTGTGTTTTATTAATTTTATTTAAAAAAAAATTCTTGGGCGTTAATGGGTTAATTTATTATATAATCTCCATCATTATCAAGGACAGTTTGTATGTGTACATGTGTATACATGTGTACGTTTACTGTTCATGCATTATACCCTGAAACACGCGTATACATTGTGGCGTTGTTAGAATAGCAGTATCGTTTATAATAAAGTACATACGTGATGTGTGTGTTATTCATTTCAAACAATGCATAATAAAGGTCATATCCAAGTCGTTATTATCCCTGGATAAAGGTTATTTCTAACACGAATTTCGGGTTTTCATTGTTAGACCAAAGTCAGATTTGTATTACAGTTTATAATTTCCGGAAAAATTTTAACAACAAATAGTCGTATTTGAAATCTGTTTTCGCAGATCTATCCCTTAGAAGGAATTACACAACTTTGCCATTTAACACTTTGACTGCCATACTAGAAACCTCAAAAATTCCATAAAGTCAAAGTAAGTTATTTAATGTAATAAAGATTGAAAAAAATTAAATATATGACATTGAGTAGTCCTCCAACTTTCTCGCATTTTACAGATCCTAATCAAAGTTGGAACAATGAATATATTAACGTAAAAATTCATTTTAAAACCTGGACAAATAATTCCGTCACCCACGTGTTAAACTATTCCTGTAGAGCTGTAACAGTTTCTAAGGTTTTCGATGAAATGTGTCTTTCAAATATGTTTCATGAGAATGAGTGAGAATTGATTACTTCCTTATATCTTCTACACCTTCCAAATACTAACGAAAGGATTGGCTGAATACTTAGATTGGATCTAGTTTATAAATCATAGGTTTTCAGTTCCGCGCATCAGAATTTGGAGTGCTACCGTTCTCTGGTGAAATTGTGTAATATTACATTCAGAAAAGTTAAAAATTTGTTGGTCCCCTGAGTGGAAGTTCAGTCAAATCATAGTACCACTATTAACATCATATCTTTCTTCTCTAAGATGTACAGGACGTCATAGAACGTATGGGACTCATTGCGGAAGCGGATGGTGTACCTACAAACAATGAAAAAAGTTCATATAAATGAAAGCAGCTGTTGAGATTGAGAGTTACAAGCATATTCGGTTGAATATCTTTGACACTGTTGGAGCTAGAATACTTTGAAGAACAAAATTGTGTATTTCTTGTGCAAAAACTTCTTCCTCTTAAAGTTTCATTGAAATCAGCGAATGTCACTTGGTATATTCTCTCGTGAGGGAAATGCGGCGCACTTCCAGCGCAGAGAGTGTTTGTTGTCTACATATGCTTGTCTTCTCGGAGTCAGAGACTGTTTATGAGAGGGGTAAGTTAGGGGTGCAAACTCAAGGACGTCGCGCGAAGTAGCCTGCGTCTCGGCCTCTGGCTGTGGCGCCTGGATGCGTGGCGTGATATGTATCTTACACCGTGATACACAAATAAGTGTCGCAGGACCAAGAATTTATTATAATAATTTTTTAAATGCTCGGAAAACCTTCTTCTTTTGACACACGATTTTCATCTGAACAATGTTCTTGGAAATATTCGCTATTTAAATTTTTAAATACATTTTCTTTTCCAAGAAAGTTGTTGGTTTTGCGAAAGAAAAACGAATAAAAGTTATACTACAATTATCCTATTTGCACAATTGCGCATTAAAGCTCCAGGAAATTTTGATCGGTTTGCTGACAACATATTCTGAGATGTTTAATTTTCTACTTGCTTAAAATTTATATTTAAATGTTTATATTGAATATATTATTTACATTTGTATATTTTCAAGTACCTCTGAACACAGTCGAGAATTATTCTCTCCAAATGTATACTCGTACCGTAGAATTTATTCCAACAGGATTTTGAATACAGTTCTTCTTTTCGAAGATTTCGATCTTCTCTCGATGGCTTGTTTGAAGATAGAAAGTTGTATTTTAGAAGAACGTTTCGAAGCAGGGATGTATTCTTTGAAGAAATGTTCCCGCGAAGAGAGAGGTAGACTTTGAGAGTACAGCCGGAGAATTATTACGTGGAGGAATATGTTCAGGGGAATCGTTCCTTGTAAGCGCTTTGAGACCGATCACTTGTGCTCGGCGAGGACCTCGCTGGCGAAGAATTGTTCCTTAGAATATCAAGGGAGCTCGAAATCGATTACGCGCATAATAGGTTGCAAGCAGGGTGAATACTTTCACCTTGAAGAAGCGCGAGATACCACAGATTGATCGTATAACAATACTATAACTCTCTTAAATCGTTCCATTTAATGTTAAAAACTTTTAGCAGTACGTTCGGTTACAGAAGGAAGGTAAAACTGCGTGTGACACCTCTTTCTTGTTCTTGCAATACAATGTTTTAAAAATGACACTGAGTCAGATTTAGTTCCTACATCAGAACGCACCGATGACCACGATTTCACTTCGAAATATTTTTCACTCGTGCTAAAGTATACACTTGGACTTCGGACTCCAGAATTACGTCTACATTATTTTCTATAATTATAAATCACCCAGAAACTCATTTCGGTTAAGAACTTCGGAGTATCGAAGCTGGAACGAAACTCTTGGCATATGTCCATTACGCTACCAGTAGAGCAGAGGGATGACCAAATTTATAAGCTTAGTCAACCAATGACTACTGCCACGAATATATAGCGATATCGTGTGTTTCTTGGAAAGCATGAGAATATGGTCGGAGAAAGAAGATCCAAGATTTTGTCTCAAAGCAATTAACTCCACCATCTACATTTTTTAAATTTTGTTATTTTAGGTCCAATGCCATGCAAGAAAACAAGGTAGGTTTTATTTGAAACATTTTTTTAAACAGGCTACAGTTTAGCGAAATGATTGCGCGTGAAACTTCAAATAAGACGCGCTGCATGTTCCACGCGGATTTTAATAGTGCAGAGGTCACAGAATTTTGGTTAGCGTTTTGTTACGATGCTTGTGCGTCGAATCCTGAGGCTATTTATTACCCGCGTTCGTTTTTGTATTTTGGAGCCGCGATAAACGACCACAT
Organism: Halictus rubicundus; assembly: GCF_050948215.1. Classification (NCBI taxonomy): domain Eukaryota; kingdom Metazoa; phylum Arthropoda; class Insecta; order Hymenoptera; family Halictidae; genus Halictus; species Halictus rubicundus. Next base: position 3,879,319 of record NC_135155.1, read on the forward strand.
CGGCGATGTCAGCGGAGCATACGTGCTGTTGTTTCGAAATAGAAGTGTTTACATACATTGACTCGGCGCCTGCTGGACGACCACTTGAGGTCGACCAACTCGATCGCCCAACCGAAAGTTGTCTAATGAGAACGCGGCTTTACGGCTTCTAGCTGAGTTGCAGCACGAAGCGTTCTCGAGCCCGGTAAAAATTGCAAGATCACGAGAAAGCGGTGACAAACAAAATCCGAACTTCTCCCGGACACCTAAGAACAACGATGTCGAGTGGAGGATTGTCCGCGCGCGTTCGATAATGAAAGCGACGTTAACCGCCGTGCAGGAACGACGACGACAGCGTATCCATGGGAGCGTGTAATATTCGGACGGTAAGCGTCGGATACGGCGGTCCCAGAATTCTCCGGAGAATTCCGCGCAGGAATTCGGGAGGGGGGTTGGTGGTGGGCGGGGACAAACTACTGGCAAAACTACCGTCTTTGTCCAGGAAATGAGGCCAGTGTTGCCACGGTACCGTTTCTGGCGACTGGATTCTCCGGACGGTCTCTTTGTGCGATCCCGCAGAACTCCTCGAAAACGGAAACTCCTCCCGTGCGGCATCGACTGGTGGCTGGCAGGGGGAGAGATGGAGGGAGGGAGCCGGTCGTGGTACGCTCGGTTAGACAGATAAAGAGAGCCTGCCCGTGGAAAAGGACGAAATAAAGACGGCGAAATCGCCATTGTTATGGGGGTGGATCAACCCCCTCCTCTCTACCGGAAGTCACCGGGAGCGAGCGAATTAAAGCGACGTGGATTGTTTCGCTTTCGAGACGGAGGACGTTTCGTCTCGTCGATGAGAACCGGCGGGCTCCCGGCTTGGCTTGCGAACGGTAAGCTAATTACGCCGTCGGGTTCGAGTGTTTCTCGACGTGAAATCGAATCCGTCGCGGCGGAGGGCGAAAAGGAACGAGCCCGTCTCCCGCACTCGAAACCATCATTAGCCGACGCATAATGCGAGCAGATTAAACGGCCAATAAGAATCGGCCGGTAATACCGAGCCGCCTAGTACCGAGCGGAGACAGATGTCTACGCGAGTCTTAAGAAAGTCTCCGGACTGTTGAATTATTCCTTTGGTTATGAACGGCCGCGCTGTTCGCGGATCAAGAACGATCCGGTTAATTGAATCTGTTTTCCGTCGTGGCGAGCCCCGTTTGATGTAGGAGCACGCTGAGAGCTTTATTGAGACTAGACATTACGTATTTCGTGTGCACACTTAGTTTACAAACGCGTGAATAACCGATGTTGTTGCATGATTGATGCAATGGAAAGATAACGCGCGATAATTTATGATGGATTTCGGCCGCCGGGGAGCCTGCGCTGCGGTCTGCTCACGCCGAAAGTAGAATGAGACCGCCGGAATCAGACAGACGAGGACGAGAGGCTTGCTAGATCGAATCGTCGATAATTCCTGGTTTCGGGAATAAATTACGACGACGCGTTTACGGCACGTTGATCAGCACGTTATAAACAATGACGAATATGTATTCAATTAGCTTCTGATTGTCTTTCGTCGGATTGACAAGCGAAATTGCTAAGCGAAAATGGAAGTTACTTCACTGGGACTGATACAAATACTTTTCACCTGTTCTAATGGTGATAATTGGACTGAGGATTTTGTGCATTTATGACAAAAATTAATAGGTCAAAAGAGTTTCAGCACACTAGAAGAATTTGAGACTATTGTTACTCTATTTTCGACCTATCAGAATTATTATACTGAACTCAGAAAAATTTTATTTCGTATACAGATTTTCAGTCTACTAATAATGGTTGCAACATAGCTTTCAGTACGATGTACAGGGTGTATAAAAATTATATGTCACGATCATCGTAGCGTGATTACACACCTCCGGATCGGTGGAGATCTTTGAAAAGAATGCACCGCAAAATTCATTTTGACCTGGAAAATTAAGGTCAAAGTATCGAAAAATTTGAGTGATGAGTACTATACGATGTAATAAAAGAAAATTTGTCGACACTTTGACCTAGATTTCCAAGGTCAAGGTGAATTTTGCGGTGCATTTTTTTAACACATTTCCAGCGATCCTGAGGTGTAGAATCACGCTATAATGGTCGTGACATATAATTTTTATACACTCTGTAAGGGTGTAAAGAAATGTCTTGGTTGGCATAGGTGTATTCTACATCTACGGATCGATGAAGATCCGTAAAAAAGAGTTGCCGCTAAATTGTCCTTGACATTGAATTTCAAGGCCAAGTTTTTGTTTATTGTCAATAATACGTAGAACATAATGCGATAAAAAGAAATTTGACCTTGAAATTCAAGATCAAGGACAATTTTGTCAAGATCAAGATCAAGGACAACAAAGGCTGACAGTTTCCTTTTTGCTTTCGACAGCAGTTTTTTTTTTAAAGTCATTCTACTAAGAAAGGGTTTTGACAGTACGTGTCTGACAAGAACATTTTCTGCGTTAGAAAGTCAAAGCGCTTATCAAGTAAAAATTCTGCCAGAATAGAAGGCGATGAAAGAATACGTGGTAAATCGAGATCTCTCGATCGTAAACAGTAAAAATGAATAATCGTTTTATTTTTGCTACATCAAACATTTCCAGAAGACTACCACAAAATATATAATAAATTGACGCGACCAATTTTATAGCTTCTGCAAGCGTATCAATCATTAGCAGATTCCACGTAAAAATTAGACTGGCAATCTAAAATCACCGTAACATCGTTAACAAAAGAAACCTTCCCGCAACGACCGGCAAATAAAAAGAAGTTATTCGAATCCGATTTCGTGCTGCCAACTTTCGAGTGGCGTCGGAACGAAGACAAGAGTCAACAATCTTCCCGAGTCCCGTAAGATAAGCTCGGTTGCCAAAGAGAAGACGACCGTAAAGTTATCGGCAGAGCGAACGGGTACGGCAGGGGCTGGGATTTGAAGCTTTCATCGTCGATGGCGCCACGGGAGGACCGCCGAAAGCTCCGGAAAATCGTAAAAATCGAACGAGGTTCAAGGAAGCGCCTCACTCGCCGCGCCGCGCTGCGCTGCGCCGTTTGCATTTCCCTTTACGATTGCTCGGCGTTCGTGACGCGAACTGTTTTACGACACGCGCTTTGATTCGGTAACGATCAATTACCGAGACTTTGTAGCGGCGCATCTGTAGACGTTGCGTGTCACCGATTGGTCAACGTCCACCCTAATCCTCGATGCCCGGTTGAATTTGAAGCTAGAATCGGGCAACGACTCTGACAAATCGTGTCAAATCTCCCGGTGGTAGTGAAAATGAACCGTGGCCGGCCGAGGCGACCGGTGTCACCGATTAATCTCAATCGGGCTGTCCAAATCGCGGAAGGCATCGGCGACGCGGCGGCAGAGTCGCGCGACGCTGCATCGGCTCGGTCTCCACGGATCCACCTAGAAATATTTTCGTTCCCGATATAGAAGCACCGGCGTATAAATACTCGGCGAACAAGCAATAAAAATATCGGCGAGCGGCAGTCGGTGCGCTAACAGCGACTGGTCGTCGCGCGATCAGTTCCGATTTCATATTCGAGCCACTCAGGATGATGGCTCTTTGTCATTGTCCCGCATATCAACCGCTACCGCCGAAACGAATTCCAAAGAAACGTCTGATGCGTGCTCGTTTGATCACTCTCATTCCGCACGCTCGAGCATTTCTAATACGCGAAAATCGAACTTACTGACATTAAAAATCGAATCTCACAACTTATGCAAAGCAGAAATTGTCTGTATCAATTGCAAGCCACAGGAGCCACTCAAGAATTTCTTTAAAAACTTTAGAAATTGAAAATTAACTTCCACTGCTTTAACTCCTTCCACTTGGCGCTATTTTAATTCCAAACATTTCTAACGACCTACAACATTTCCACTGTATATGATTTCTTCCATTTTATGGATTATCGATGTTAGACTAATAATAAAATCAATTAAGTTCTGTACGTTAACTAGATTTTAAGTATCATCAGAGAGAATAGAAATATTCCTTAGCCAGAAAACTAAATAAATATTCTGTATTACATTTTAATGTCTATTTATGACACGATATTAAATTATTACCGGAAAAAGGGAGAAAGGAAAAAATTTGAAAATCTTGTCATCTTATGAAATTGTCTCGACTACGATAGTATTTGATCTACGAACGGCAAAACATTAAGTCGTTACAGTATAAAAAAGAAATGAAAGAGAACATAGAATTCTCTTGCCATGCAAGCTTAATGGTTCGGTTCAGTGAAAGAAGAGGTATAAAATTTCGTGAGACGTGCACGAAGAAAAACAAAGAAATGGTAGAGGTCAGATGATCGAACAAGAAGCTCGAAATGACAGGGAAAGATACGCAAGACGGAGACCGAGAAACCGTCTCGGAGAGTTCAACGCGTGACCCGGGGAGGGATTGATATTTCATACGTTTTAGCCCACTTTCCCATTGGATACAAGTGTATACGGTTCGGACAAGAATAGAGCGGATTAGTCATCTTGAGTTTCTCTCCGCAACGCTGAAAAGCTTCAGCCAAAGATTTTTCCGGTCGCTTTCGGACAGTGAGTCAACGTTGAACCAGACATCTTGCGATACGTCTATCGGTTGGCCATCGCGCGTTCCATATTTTCAGATTCTTTAATATCGGTATTCGACTCGTAGTCGAACGGCGGCCGTTGCCAAATTTCGTATCGTGCGTCATACTTCAGGAACGTGGCCCGTGAACCGTGCTAGAGAACGAAGCTGTTCTTTCGCTAAACTCGAAGATCGTAAGAAATCTGGAAAAGCGGACATTTTCATTTCCCGGTAGAACGGAATCGGTTTCCCGTTCGTGGAATCCGGATCATTTAAAATAACCGATCAGAAAATAGAACAACAATAAATCGGGCAACGCGATGGTGCCCGATGGCGTGTCGCGTTTCACGTTTCTCGATTTTCGTGTAAGTTTACAAAATTTTCCCTTTGGCACGTGGCTGGGTCCGTATAGCGAGCGTTGCACGCGGGATTACGGACGACGGGTCCACTCGCGGCGCAATCCCGATTTACATCGTTTGATTCAGGCCAGATCCCATTGTTTATGGTCGGCAGGGTATTCTCGGTGATTGTATTGTGCTCGAAACGGTGCAAGTTAATGATCACTGACGACCTAAATTCCGTACGTCGATACCCTATAACCTCCCGGGCGGGTAATGCGGCTGAAAACGCGCAGAATCGATCCACTCTTTAAATAAATCGTCCGAAGCGGTAATTCAAAACTCAGCTACGAATTCAGCTGTCCGATCATTAGTAACAGATTTCTAGCGACCGTTCTAGGATCCACCTGTTGCCTTCTTCCTGACTCGATCGACTGGCGTAATTTTAGAGTAGCAACGCGTATGACCGAGTGCAACTTCGTTCATGTCCATCCGCTTCACTGAACCTCCTCTCGAACAAGGTTGCCACGTTCAAAAATTCTTTGAGCCGTCATTCGAATCTCTTACGTGTCAATGACTATCATGTCTTTCACAAAATGCAGAAAAATGCTTCTAAACGCGATGAATGCAAAGAACCTGTGACAAAGATTAACCTGTGTGTTCAGGATAATCTTTTTACTTTGCTTTTTAAAGTACAATACAATACAATTTTTAAAGTATACTGCCCACAGATTTTTATTGAATCTAAATGTAGAATTCTTTGTTGACACTAGAACCACGAGGCCGGTCAAAATGGCGGGTTCTAAATGTTTCTAAATGAGTTATTGAGTAAATTCACTAAAAATCTGAATACGTACATGCTTGTTATTCCTATGAAATAATTAAAAACTTTTAGTTCTAGGTAGATCTAGCATTAATTCCGAATATGTAATATTTTCATTAAAGAAAGCTATCGACTTAGAAATGAAACTGTGAATGGACAGACTTTATTGGATCTAAATCAAGAAAATTAACTGCATCCGATTGTGATGAAAGAAAAGTGTCATTTTACAAATGAAATAGCGATTGTTTAACGTTCACAACAGTTCGTGTTTGGTTCCTGGCGTCGAGCTGCGCGAACCGGTACGGTTTTTGCCGGTGGTTTGCACAAAACGAAGGCCGTTTTCCTTTCCCTAAAATATCGATAGCGTGCTGTCCCATCCGGAGGGTCAAGCTTCCCCAACTTGACCGATAGAGGCGACTCTCTCTGTTTACAAACATGAAACTCATGATCGAGAAGTCAAGATCTTTTGATGCGCAGTACCTGAGAGAATTCAGTCGAATGAGAGAGTCCGAAGGGGGGATATATTTAGAAAATTGGGGCAGTGTGCTTGCTCGGCAACTCCGAGATCATTATAGGTCTTTTTACGCGAACCCGAAGAACGCGCGGCTCGTTCGCCGGTATCGATACCTTTTCCGTGAACCAGGATCGCACCTGGCTGATCGATCACCATCGCCACGTCTCATTTCTATCATGAGTAGACAATTATCGTCGCGAATTAATCTCCGAAGAGTTTCGAGCCGGCATGGCAGCCAGGAAAAACGGTAATGGCTCGATTCGGCCTGGTATATATTATGCGACGATACGATCTAAAGATGCCGCGGTTCTACGAATCATTTTCGGAAACCCGCGCCGGAGGGAGGGGCTGTTAACCGCGTAGCGCCGAGAGGAACGAATTTATAAGTGCGTTGACTTGAAACACGAACCACGATAATCGGGCTGCAACGTCTCGACCAGAAGAGGCTCGCAGGTTCATCGGAAAGCAATGCTTCTACTTCAATCATTTCGAGTATCACGCTTAGATCTGGCTCGGCCGGATGGCTGTTTTCCATTGGGAACATAGAAATTGCTTTGGTTCTTTCTCGACTGTCTTTTAGAAAGTTTAGACGTGCGCATTCTTCTGTAAATTTTTATTTTCCCGGATTATCTGATCGAAATGTAGAGTGAGGTAGAAACAGCTTCTGATAAGCAGAAAGTCTTTTGTAGTCTAAATCAAACAAAACCATTATTAATATTTCTTAATATCTTTTTGTATTTGATATATTTTCACATGCTGTATACGCGTAAGGTAGTTACACTATATTTTCAATTTCATATGCGTATTCAAGCTCAATTTTGATTGATTTCTGAAGGGAATGCCTAGAATCAAACTCCGTTTTTTTTTCGATTAACGAACTCTAGTTTCGCCGAAGATATTGCAAAAATGGTCAAGAAATTTTATGTACAGCACGGAACGTTACAGCATCTATTACATCTATGGGGTTCAGCGTAAAATTCGTACCGTTCAAATAAGGATCTGAAACTGATGAATAGTAGAACAAAACTAATAGTATTTCAGTCATATTAGTTGCATTACAATTGTTTTATCACAGCTAGCTTTTCGTCTTCTTCACAAGAGCGTAACGTTACCTTTCACAGAATGTTACAATTACGAAAGCCGATGCCGAAGCAAATGCAAATGTGTCAAGAGTCGGACCATTATGTCGCGACACGAAAAAGAACTATCCACTGAAAGCGATATCTTGCACAGAAGGAATCGAATGAGGATCAATGTGAAGACATCCTCTAGCGACCAAGGGTATTGTTTAGGAGGCACGGCTATCGTTCCAGCCTGTAAACAAAATGCGTCACAGTTGAGTAGGGGTCTCGGGTCGTCGCCAAATATCCTTCGAAAGGTGCCGGCGCGAATCGGTAATGCGGATGCAAGGAAGTTTGAGCACCGGTCCCGCATAGGTGTACACCTTGCCGGACTCGCAGCAGTCGTGGCACTCTAAGGGAGAGCTGGAGGGGCGGCCGAGAGGAGTTGTCTTCGCCTCGGTTGGAAAAAGAGAGAGAGAGAGAGAGAGAGAGAGAGAGAGAGAGAGCGAGAGTTATTCTGGTCTGAGGTCTTCCGATGGTGCTTTCCGATGCCTGGAATTCTCCACCAGAGGGAGCCACGCGCACAGGCAGCCACGTAGTGGGAGCAAGGTGATGAAGAGGACGACGAAGAGAAGGGGCCAATCTCAAATTACTTGGTGAGCTCCCGGCTAGGCCGACCGCGAGCATCTTTGCCCACCACCGACCGGCGACCTTTTATAGACACTCGACGGGAGTGGGGCGGGGTGGGTGGTCGTAGAAATTTTGTGAAAACTCGAAGTTTTAGGAAAATACGCTCGCCTCCGTCCTTCTAATCTTTCTTTCTATCTCCGACAAGTATTTATAGAGACGGGTTCGGAGACATCGTTTTATAGGCGAGACCGGGACACCACCGATTCGGAGAATTTCACGGCGGATGGTGATCGCCCGTGTGTCCCCCCCCCCCCTCCTCTCTGTTTTGGATAAATAAAAATGTATTACAGGATATAAATACTGGCGGAATTCATGGCGGACGGAGTGGGGCGGTATGCTAGTAGAATGAGGTTCCCGCTTTCAGACCGGTCGGCTAGTAGTCGGAGTAAACGATAGCGTAATCGGAACTGTTCCGGGAACCGTGCACAAACAAGATACAATCCTTTCGTTGCGTGACAATTTTCTACGGGCTTGCGAGTACCAGAATAGAGTTCAACATTTTGTCCACGGGTCTTGGAAAAATTCGGACTTTTTTCGGTCGGACGCTTTTCACGGTTTCGTGGCAACCAGGTCCGTTCGAGTCCTTACGTATCTATATTCTTTTAGGTACTTTTCAAACTGCTTCTTTCAAATCTACTTTTCATTCGTTACACCCAATATACTATCGAAATTGTCTTCAAGTACTATTTTGGATTTGAAATCGAGTAAATGTTTTTCAATATTCATTAAATGTCTGTTAATCTATCATTAATAAAGACGTAGTCTCCCGAGCCTCGAGCATTGAAACATTCTAGGGCCATTTTTCCGTAGCCTTTTATTAGTCGTCACCTGAAATAACGAATAATTGAAACATTTACAACTCCAAGTTAAAATATACCCAAGTCCCTGCTCCTACGGTCCCTACACTCCCATATAATTTATCACTCTACATTAGTATCTAATCGAATCAAATTATATTCCATTTTGGCGTCCATATACAGCGCTATATTATTTTTAATGTTCAAGCATGAGTCTCACCCAACTGTCAAACAGAAATAAACTAGCAGATGTTATACTCTCTCTATTGGTTACTGGCGATGACTGTCAATCAAATGGCGAATTGGAAAGTCGACAAGTTTCTTCCGATAAACGAAGGTTCAGTGACACGGTAAAACAATTTTAGATGCAATAAAGAGATATTGTTCAGGGGGAGTAGCAAAGCTGCAGTATCAGCACAATGGTGGAGGCACGCCCGGCATTCTCGTCAGTTATCGTCGTCTCGTCAACGACGTCACATGTAAATACTGAAGACACGTAGACATTCCGCCGCAGCTGCGGGATCAGCAAGAATTCGCGGGCAATTCCGGGAATTTGTCTAGCTCGAGATTTTTTTGGAGAAATTCCCTTCACCTGTTGAATCATCAGTCAACCCCCTTTCGATCAACGAAACGACTGTCCGTTGTTATTTATATAATAGAGCGATGCATGCGCCTTTCGAAAGCGGACTCGAAATTATTCAAAATCTGTAATCATAAGAAAAGAGGTCATTGCATATTCTCAAACACAGGATTTAATTGAGCCGCTCAATGCACACATCGATTAACTCCACTTTCTGAAAAATCTTAAATTTAAGTGTCAAAGCACTTGGCATAGTCATAACTTTTTATATTTATAATAACTTTCCTGAATAATAAAGATTGGTACCATTAAAGGGCAAAATTTTTTGGCCATTACATAATAAGTAATTTATTTCAGAAGCCATTTTGATTAACTCCATACTCTAATGTAAATCGTTTCAGTAACGCTGTATCTGTTCCGGCCGTGCATCAACATGTAAAAAGAAAGCGCCGTTTCATCTAATCCAAATGACCCACCAAGATTTTTTGTCAACAAAACCTTTAGAACAATCAATCATTAACAGAAAAGTAACCGTCACAGGGCTTCCAGTAAATTGGCTTAAAATACGCTGGATAAAGTTAGAAAGGTCCAAACCCCATCTCATACAATTCAAATGTGACTCTAATGAAGATACAGAATTTAAAGCCCTTAATATAAGAAAATCTGTAGTAGGTAGACCGCAAAGTTTGAAAAATATAGATCAGCCTTTATTATATCCTAAAGGTAGAACTGTGACAAGGGAAAAATGGAGAGACATGATGGACCTGCTAAAATTCATTCCTCCTGTTAAACATGATTACTATAAAAACTTGACAACAAATCGAAATGACGAATCCTCACATACAGCTGATGAAGAAGACATTATTTATAATATTGCTGAATTATCCCAAAGAATAATGCTGCTAAAATAAAGCTGCTATGAATTAATCACAAAAAATATATTATAACAGAACTGTCAACATTCATTTTTATGGAAAAGCTGTAATAAAAATACATAATAACTAACTTTTTCTGTAATAAAAAACTTAAAAATTTAAAGACTGAATTTAACTTTATTACTTTTTTCAGTTGCCAAATCGATTAACTCCACCAGTCACATAAAAACTATAACATTACTGACGATTATTTTTTGGCTATTCTTTCTTATTGATTTTATATACCGTTAGATGAAAGCTATATCTGTATTTATGCATTCTACATTATACATTACTTCATCGCATTTCTCAACTTTTTGTTTTATGGAGTTAATCGATGTGTGCACTGAACGGCTCAATTAAGAAACACGTAAAAGTTCTTAATTTTTTTCTGAAAAATCTACACTGAATTCTTATCATTCGTTGGTTCGAAAATGTATTCTTTCGTATTACGGCTCCAATAATTTGATATATTTTCCTTTCCTTCTACGCACATTTGAAAGAATTCCTTATCCATTTGTTTAAACGATATTCTTTTTAATAGCTGAGGTTTTATCGCAAACGTGAGAATACTTTCACGGGGAGAAATTGTATGATTAATGGCAGCGTGTACTGATCTTATTTCGCGAAGTAGATCGCTCTTCCGTGGTATGGACAGGCAATTATACATTATGCTGGATGACTATAAATTATACTGGCGACGCGGTGATTCCACGCGCAGAAATAGCCGCGGATGATTTGGCGGTTCTAAAAACGCTTTTGGCTTCGATATGACACCGGTCTGGTGACGTCCCACGATTGTTACACTTTTTAACGATCACATTTCGCGCCGGGTGTCGGTGTACGGTTCCGAGAGGATGCATGCCGCGGCCCCCGTAGAATATCGTAGTTTCATTTTTACGGCGTAATTTCACGTTCTCCAGATGTCGTTGAAGGCCCTTTTCCGATTTTTGTCCGTCCTTCGACTAATCACGAAGAATGCTAATCCTTGAGTTGCCGCATGCGAGGCGCTTGAGGATTCGAGCTGATGGCATTGGAAAAGTGGCCATAAGTCAATCCGTGCGACCCTCACACCGTGTACCGTCCGCGAGGTACTTGAGGGTTCCGGATTCGGACACAGCGGGCCTTATGGCCCACTACACGCGGCGGCCAAGGGGTCGTAAATCCTCTTCCGCACGACGCGAGGTACGCTCGGGTTTCGCTACAACCCCAATAACCGTGTCTCTGGTTTTCGTCAAACGGACGAAAACCAGAGACAGTAAACGCACGTTTTTCCAGCCCTTGGTCTTCGTCACCGGACCTCGGCCAAGGGGCAATAAATTAGCTGCTAGCCACTTGGCTAGCACGGCTTACGTGGGCCACTTAGGCCTTCGTCGCGCTGTTCCGGGGTCCCATAAATCGCATTTTGGGAACTCTTCCTTATTTGACTTGAGGTGGGACTTCCTCCTCCACCGGTGAGGGCCGTTCCAGAAGATCCTCCGCCCTCAAGTCAAATTAACGAATAGGGATGGTTCTTCCCCCGAAAACGGGCCCATGGCCACAAAATAGCGTCACCACCGAGGTGACGAAAAAGAACAGCGGACCTCGGGGCAGCAGATAGTCCTTAGATCTCTCCGAGACTATATCGATATTACGGCTTGACTAGACACTTACAACGTCTTTCAAGAAATTGTTAACGTTCTCGCGAACAGCACGTCTCGTGTCGGAGACAAGGCTATTTCAATTTCAACCGACACTTGTAAACACAACATCGTCCATTCGACTACTGGAATTAGTTGCCCAAAGATAAACTCCGCCGGCAACAGCTTGTATTTAATTGAATAAAGATATATTTATTTCCGCGATTAAATACGAAGATAGAGTTCTTTTCGAGAACCCAACACATGGTCCTTCGAGCCGGATCCAGTGGCGTAATTGGAGTGAATAAAGTGTCGGTCAATGAACATATTCGCATACGAACTTTGTGAAGTTCAACATCTTTGGCAATACCGTGACCAGAGACAACTCCGTGGACGACAGCATCAGCAGTCAACCTCCGAAGCTCCAGAGACGTTCCTGCGCTAGCGTGACCAGGGACAACTCCGTGGACGACGACGTCAGCAGTCAACCTCCGAAACTCCAGAGACGTTCCTGCATTATCGTGACCAGGGACAACTCCGTGGACGACGGCACCGGCGAAGGTAGGCTCGTTTAATTTTCGCGCCAATTAAATTTCCCATTTATCCTTTCGTTGCCCTGTCTCGAATTTCGTGGTAAAAATGGCACATATCGAGAAAGCCGACAAAGCCATTGAAAAACAAGTTCGTTCGATTAAACAGAATCGAAGTTATTTTAAAGCTCAAATCACCTCATTAGGTAAATTTGTCGAGTCATTCACAGAATCAAAAAGAGAACTTATTAAATTACAAGAACGCATAAATCGAATCCGATCTCTTTTTCTAAAATTTAACGACAACCAAGACGAACTGGGTATGTTAACCGAGGATTATGATGCCATAGAATCAGAACGTGAGGAAATAACGAATGCGTATGACGAAGTTCTTGCGGCAGCTCTCGAGCTCCAAGATTCGCTGTCAATCAAACCGAATGATGATAAAAATGTTAGTTTATCCGAACATAAAATAACCGCGAATAAAATTTCTGTAAACCTACCAAACATCAATTTGCCAAAATTTGACGGAAGAATAGAGAAATGGGTAACGTTCCGCGATGCATTTTTATCGATGATCGATTCAGACACAAGTCTGAGAAAGATACAAAAATTAACGTATCTCACTTTGTCGTTAACCGGGGAAGCCAAAGAATCGATAGAAGCGTTCACAATAAGCGAAGAAAATTACGACGTGGTATGGAACCACTTAACAGAAATATACAACAATAAACGCGTATTAGTTCTGCGACATGCGACGTTATTACGGGAAACCCCGTTCATGAAAAATGACTCTTCTGACGCGATTCGAGAATTAGTTCGGCATATGCAACTTCATATTCGATCGTTAGAAGCTTTAGGCAGAACATGGGAAGACATAGCTAATGATCTCTTAACTAGCATTGTCATTTCTCGGATGGGAGACGAAACGCGAAAGACGTGGGAGCATACGTTAATAGACACAGAAGTTCCGAAAGTAAACGACATATTCAAACACTTACATAATGCTTCCCACCAATCGCAGGATTATGCATCGATTGCATGTATGAATAAACCGCCCGTATATACGTCGTCTCGCCCTACGAGCTACAAACGTGAAAATCAGTACATTCGACAAACGCGATCGCGAAATTCACCTCCTCCGTCACCGAAATTTCAACGCCGGACCGCCTTTGCAACTCAGGCGCGAGTATGGCCCTGTTCTTTTTGCAAAAACGAAGGGCACCGTACGTATCAATGTCCTCATTTTCTAGACATGAATATAGAAAAGCGTATCGAAGCCGTGAAAAATGCGAAATTATGTTTGAACTGTCTGTTGCCCGGTCATTCGGTGGATAAATGCAGGTTGGGGACATGCCAATTTTGCAAATTAAAACACAATTCACGACTGCATAAAACCGCGCACGCACCTTTGAAAAAAATCAAATCTCGTTCGGATCCGCAATTAAACAATCAAGAATGACGCCAGACCAACCACATCGATATTCCGACCAAATTCGAAAATCATCAAACTTTAATAACAGACGGAGCTACTCACGGGTTGTTAACGACTGCAATCGTACGTGCATTTGACAACCAAGAACAACCTATCGAATGTCGCACTTTATTAGATACGTGTTCTAACGCGAACCTAATAACCGAAGAATTTGCAGCAAAATTAAATCTACCTACTAACATGCAAATGGTGAATATCGATGTGTTGAATGAACTTCAAACGGTTACGAGTCGGATTGTAAAGGTCAAGATTATGTCTCGATTAAATAAATTTTCTCGCACTCTCGATTTTTTTATCATACCGCGTATCGCAGGACACTTACCAGACCACCAAATAAATCGCAGTAAATTACGAATTCCTTCGAATATTATTCTTGCGGATCCTCATTTTCACAAGCCTTCCCCTGTAGATATGTTGATTGGAACAGGACCAACATTATCTAGTTTCAGTATCGGTCAACTGCAGATTCAATCGAAGGGAAAACCAGATTTGATTTTGCACAAAACCCAATTCGGATGGGTCATCGGGGGGAGCGCACCTACTGTTTCTATCGGAAAAACGCGAACATTCCTCAATACCGTTAATTTCGATCTTAGACAATTCTGGGAAATCGAAGAGGGACCACAACAATATCACTTGTCGGCAATGGAAAATGAAGTGGAATCCCATTTTATCCGTACCGTTGCACGCGAACAATCCGGGAGATACGTTGTCGCGCTTCCGTTCAACGAGAAGAAGCGAGACATCGGCGAATCCCGAACACAAGCATTAAACCGATTTATGTCTTTAGAACGCAGATTCGCTCGAAATCCCGATCTAAAGACAGAATATACCGCGATTATAAATGAGTACATCACGTTAGGTCATATGACACAGATAGACTCACCCGACAATTCTTGCGGTTTCTACTTACCGCATCACGCCGTCATCAAACCCACCAGCTCGACGACGAAATGTCGAGTTGTGTTCGATGCGTCGGCTAAATCGGATACCGGTATATCGTTAAATGATGCACTCGAAGTTGGTCCGACGATTCAGGACGATCTCTTCTCTTTATTATTGCGATTTCGAAGTCATGCATACGTGCTAACCGGGGATATTGAGAAGATGTATCGGCAATTTCTCGTGCGTCCCGAAGATCGTCCGTATCAACGGATTCTTTGGCGGAACGACAAAAACGAAATTTCTACATACGAGCTCAATACAGTCACTTTCGGTGTAGCTTCAGCCCCATACTTGGCAATACGGTGTTTACACCAATTAGCGAACGACGAATCGGACAATTATCCCGCAGCATCCGAGGTCATTAAAGGGGACATTTACGTTGATGATCTTTTGACCGGTGCTGCAACATTCCGCGAAGCCCGTAAATTACGTAACGATATTATTAATTTGTTGAAGAAAGGGGAACTTAACATTCGACAGTGGGTATCGAATGACCCAAATTTATTATCAGAACTATCGGAAGATCAGATTCATCCGAAGTATTTCGGCGATGAATCCGTCAAGACCCTCGGCGTGATCTGGAATCCACGTGACGATTCAATTAGATATACCGTATCTATTGACAACAGGCAAACGCATACTAAACGCATAATCCTTTCGTCTATTGCCAAAATATTTGACCCATTAGGTCTCCTTGGACCTGTAACAGTAAGCGCGAAAATACTTATGCAACGTTTATGGCAACTGCGACTAGATTGGGACGAATCCTTACCTGCAGATATCCAAACCGAGTGGTCGAATTATCAAGCGCAGTTAAGGTTGTTAAAAGATTTCACTTTTACACGGCATATTTCGCAACACGAAGTTAAACGAATTGAAATGCATGGCTTTTGTGACGCTAGTGAGCGCGCATACGGAGCCAATATCTATCTACGCACTATATCCATGTCTGGAAATATCGCAGTTCATTTGATTTGTGCCAAATCCCGCATAGCTCCGCTAAAAACCATTAGTTTAGCGCGATTAGAGTTATGTGGAGCTAAATTGCTTGCCGAACTGTATACCAATGTTAAACAAATAATCCGAAGGGAAATCCACTCTACCGTATTGTGGACGGATTCTACAATTGTTCTTCATTGGTTACAACGGTCTCCGAATACATTAAAAACCTTTGTCGCGAACCGGGTTGCCAATATTCAAGAAACGACAGATATTAAGACATGGCGACATATTCGATCGATCGATAATCCTGCCGATTTACTCTCACGCGGTTCTAACGTTAAAAATTTCATGGCAAACAGTCTCTGGCGTTATGGGCCACCGTGGCTGAAATTAGACGAAACATTTTGGCCAATTTCGCATTTCGAAATTCCAGAAGTTTTACCGGAAGTACGAAAACTTACGTGTTTAATCTCCACCACCGTACAACCTTTGGAAATTTTAAGTAAATATTCGTGTATCCGCCGATTAACCAGAGTCATCGCTTATTGTCTACGTTTCATATCGAGACCCCGAATCACCGGACATCTTTCTGTCGAAGAACTGCAACGCGCGAAAGAAAAAATTATCTCGCTAACTCAGCAGCAATCATTTGCTCAAGAATTGCAGGATTTAAAAACGAGTTCGCAATTAAATTCAAAAAGCAAGTTGCTACCGTTATCCCCATTTGTCGACGAAAGGGGCATTTTACGTGTTGGAGGTCGTTTACAAAATTCAAATTTACCGTTTAATCAAATGCATCCGATTCTTCTTCCGAAAAATAATCATATTACCGATCTCATTATTCGCGAATCTCATGTACAAGGTTATCATTCGGGTTTGACAGCTACTCTTTACCACGTTCGACAATTGTATTGGCCCATCGATGGGAAAAACATAACGCGAAAAATTATCCGCCAATGTATAAAATGTTTTCGATGTAATCCTCCGATGACTAATTATGTCATGGGGAATCTACCGGCCGCTAGAGTTTCGCGATCCCGACCATTTACGAATGTCGGAGTCGATTGTTGCGGTCCTTTTTATATAAAGGAACGACGATACCGCAACCGTAACCGTATTAAGATTTACGTTACTGTGTTTGTCTGCTTCGCGACAAAAGCCGTACATTTGGAAGTCGTCAGCGACATGAGCTCGGAAGCCTTTTTAGCCGCATTAAAACGTTTTATTGCGCGACGCGGCATTTGTCGGAACATTTATTCCGATAACGGAACAAATTTTGTCGGTGCGAAAAATGAGATGACGGATTTGCTTCGGACCTTAAGCGAAAATGAAGAAATCCGTCAATATATCTTAGAAAAAGAGATTACGTGGCACTTCACACCTCCGCTGTCTCCCCATTTCGGGGGATTGTGGGAGGCAGTGGTAAAGTCATTCAAACACCACCTACGTCGCGTTGTCGGCGACGAACTGTTTACGTATGAACAATTTGCGACTTTTACTACCGAAATCGAGGCAATCCTAAATTCACGTCCTTTGACACCCCTTTCTTCAGACCCTAACGACCTATCCGCCCTGACTCCCGGTCATTTTTTAATTGGTGGCGTAATGACGAGCATACCAGAAGTCGATTTTACCAAGACAGCTACCAATCGGCTTTCCACCTGGCAACATATTCAAAGGGTAAAACAGGACTTTTGGAGCCGGTGGTACAAGGAATATATCAACCACCTAAACGTACGAGCAAAATGGACAAAGGGTTCACATGACATCAAGGAAGGGACGATTGTCGTGTTAAAGGACGACAACTTGCCACCACTCCAATGGAACATCGGAAGGGTCATCGAGGTTCATCCAGGCAAGGATGACATAATACGCGCGGTAACTGTACGCACAACTCACGGCACGTACAAACGCAACACTCGACACCTCGCGCCTTTACCGATCGAGCCCGTGAAACCTTAATTTTCGAATTTTTAATATTTCGTTTGTATTTCGTTTATCATTTATGCATTTTAGTTTTAGATACATATTATTAGTATATTATACGCGTTTATGTTTCGTTCGTTTTACGTGTTTCTCGAATATTTCGTATTTTTACGTATCGTTTTGTATATCGGTTTTTCTTTATATTTAGTTTTTGATTTACGTTTATGTTATGTGATGTTCCTTTCGATTTATCGTAATTAACGACATTGCGCGATTTTTTGAACTACTTGTATAGTTCAACGGGGGGAGCATGTACGGTTCCGAGAGGATGCATGCCGCGGCCCCCGTAGAATATCGTAGTTTCATTTTTACGGCGTAATTTCACGTTCTCCAGATGTCGTTGAAGGCCCTTTTCCGATTTTTGTCCGTCCTTCGACTAATCACGAAGAATGCTAATCCTTGAGTTGCCGCATGCGAGGCGCTTGAGGATTCGAGCTGATGGCATTGGAAAAGTGGCCATAAGTCAATCCGTGCGACCCTCACACCGTGTACCGTCCGCGAGGTACTTGAGGGTTCCGGATTCGGACACAGCGGGCCTTATGGCCCACTACACGCGGCGGCCAAGGGGTCGTAAATCCTCTTCCGCACGACGCGAGGTACGCTCGGGTTTCGCTACAACCCCAATAACCGTGTCTCTGGTTTTCGTCAAACGGACGAAAACCAGAGACAGTAAACGCACGTTTTTCCAGCCCTTGGTCTTCGTCACCGGACCTCGGCCAAGGGGCAATAAATTAGCTGCTAGCCACTTGGCTAGCACGGCTTACGTGGGCCACTTAGGCCTTCGTCGCGCTGTTCCGGGGTCCCATAAATCGCATTTTGGGAACTCTTCCTTATTTGACTTGAGGTGGGACTTCCTCCTCCACCGGTGAGGGCCGTTCCAGAAGATCCTCCGCCCTCAAGTCAAATTAACGAATAGGGATGGTTCTTCCCCCGAAAACGGGCCCATGGCCACAAAATAGCGTCACCACCGAGGTGACGAAAAAGAACAGCGGACCTCGGGGCAGCAGATAGTCCTTAGATCTCTCCGAGACTATATCGATATTACGGCTTGACTAGACACTTACAACGTCTTTCAAGAAATTGTTAACGTTCTCGCGAACAGCACGTCTCGTGTCGGAGACAAGGCTATTTCAATTTCAACCGACACTTGTAAACACAACATCGTCCATTCGACTACTGGAATTAGTTGCCCAAAGATAAACTCCGCCGGCAACAGCTTGTATTTAATTGAATAAAGATATATTTATTTCCGCGATTAAATACGAAGATAGAGTTCTTTTCGAGAACCCAACACAGTCGGTACTCGAGTGAGTCAACGACTCTTCTCTGATCGATGGCCGATCTATGCGAAGTGATGACCCTGTAGCTTTTCAAGTACGTTATATCTAAATCGGTACGAAGAGCGACGCAGTTGCACGGCCGTGTCTTGGGCGAATAATTCTACGGCGAGAGACGTGGGACGCCAGAGCTAATTCTAATTCTAATTGTCGGGAACTGCTCGGTCAATTTCGTGTCGGAATTGATTTTTGATCGTGACCCGTACACCTGTTCGGTCGCACAACATTCCGTTGTGCGAACCCCGAATTCCTCTTGCGAAGAAAACCACGATCTTGATTTACGACGCTCCGACACAGTATTGTATTTTCATTCTTAACCCATTTGCATAACAAAGGAAATATGAAAAGAAGGCCTTTAGCACCAAACTTTTTTTTTTATTATATTTAAGTACAAAAATAACTACAAGTAAAAGAACTTCATATTTCAGCATTATAAGAAAAAATAAATTGAGCGTATATATACGCTCCGGTGATAGTGACCAGGAAAATTGAACGGATATATACGCTAATGATGCAAATGGGTTAACTGGATTTCCTCTCGATTTTTAGCTTCGGAAAGTATTTGGTTTTATTTTTAATTTTCAGCTTCAGAAAGTATCCAGCTTTTCTTTCGCCTTCGATTTGAAGAAGAGTCCGGCATTTTGTCTTTAAATCTCACAATGCTATTTAAAAATACGATTCTTTATAGTAGGTGAACAAGAAGGTCTCGAATATTTTCTTCGTCACGCGCGTGGGCGGGAACCCTGCAGATCTCGTATCAAAAGATTAACACTACAATCTATTTTTACATCATAGAGTAATGCACAAACATGCTCGTCTTTTTATACTGTAAAAATAGTATCGATCGTGTAATAAATTGGAAGTATGGTTAACAGTATTTTGCCTGTCAAAATTGCGAGAATTCGGCGAACCTAACACAAATAGCTAACAATTTGAAGGGTAATTGAATAATTGAACTATAATTTGAATAATTTGAAGTGGCTCCAGAGAAATTAGAATTTAGGTGGAACATTTTTAACTCTGGGCTAAAACAGGGCCAAGTTTCGCCCTTCAAGGGTTAATTTGAGGAAACTTGGAAAGATCACCAGCCAATTGTCAATCACCATTAAAACTATGCACGTTTATAGTTTAGCCAAAAATATTTGACACATATTTTTTGATCGGCGGATGAACAGGTGCAGGGGTGAAATCACCCCTCAATGTGGGGGCTAAAATCCGGGTCTAATTATGGAAGTTATTGTTTCTGTATTTAGGTCGAAATAAAATTCTATTCTCTTCTAATCAATATTTAAGCATTGAAAGAAATACAGATGTACTTCCTTTTTTGGGCGGGGGGGGGGGGGATGATTACAGACAAAGAAGTTCTGATTGGCCCCGTTACACAGAACCTCACCAACCCTTAAATTCACAAAAAATTAGTTAAACACGGGTCGAGAATGTTATCTTTATTTTGTGAAAAATGTCAAACCCACAGAACAACTTTTACATTATAAAAATACTAAAACTATCAAGCCATAGTTCCACATGACTAATTCTGACATTATTTTTTCCAATATTATGACCAAATGGCAAACCCGTATGAGGTGTAGAACTAGAAAATTTACAAGAACTGAGGCTTTAAGAATATCAACAACAGGATTGTTAAAGACATAATTGGTTTCAACGTAGAATGCCTTGATTTTGATTAACTGGACCCAAAAAAGGAAATTTTCTCAGTTTCAGAGCAACCATTTCCGGTCCTATGTGGAGCCAGACATTATCTTTCAATAATGCCACAACTTCGTGATTAGACTGCGGATTTTATGCATTTATTACAAAAATGGTTAAACACAATTTAAAACAGTAGACATATTCAAAAGATTTAAGGGCACCAGGGTATTGGTTTCAGCTGGATAAAATAATTAAAAGAACAAAGACATTTTTATTTCGCCCCTGTGTCTTGCAATCAATGCGCATATTTTTTATTTTGCATAAAGATCCGCAGTCTATCCATGATATACAACAGCAATTCCTCAGCTATATTACACAGACTGGCAAATCTACACGTGGAAATATATCATTCAGAAATAAAAGGGAGAAAACACTTCGGATTGCAAAGGGTTGATCGGATGATATAGGGTTCTGGATAACAGGACCCAATTATTGTAGCCGCCAAGGAAATCGTACAGCGGGGGTTGAATATATTTCCAAATCGGAATTGCGGTAATTCGTGGAGGTACGGTTTCATAACGAAAGGGTTAACGGGATCGAAGTTCTGGATCGGATCGAGGAGGGTGGCAGGTGCTTCGATGAAACGTGGGCGTCCATGAGAGCAGCGGTGGTCGTCGGCTGGTGGTTCCCGTCGACGGTAGAGGTGGACGAGGAACGACGTGGATGACGAGTCGTCGTCGCCGCGTGTTCCTGGTGGGGGGTTCGGATCTATCGCGCAGGCGTGCGACCGTCATTTTGACGAAGCCATGGAGCCGCCGGCGCGCCATACGAACGACGACGGGTCGCGCACTACGAGTAGGGCGCTGGTCGGCTCCGAAACCCCGAAGAGGAGAAGGTAGAAGAAGAAGAAGACAAGAAGAAGGTGGAGTAGGAAGTGGCAGCTGACTACGACGATTTAAATCAAGACGACTTAACTTAGCACCAGCCAGTGCATCGAGGTGTAAACCGAAGGTTTACCGAACAACCCGAGGAGACACGAATCTCGGTCGAAGGGACGGAACGAAGGTTGATCGAGGACGCAAGCGAACCAAGCGGACAGGATGTCTTCAGCGATCGCTAAAGCTTCCAAGTACACGTACCGCTCCTCCGGCGATGGTACCGCCAACGTTAGCATCGAATACAGCGCTGACCTGACCGCTCTCTCTAGGCTGGAGGTAGGTTCCCCTGAAAAACGGACCCTCCATTTCCCTCTTCTTTATCCTTATTTTCGATATGGACTCATAATACTGCTTCGTTCCTCGCGAATATGTCAAAAATATTTCAATCTGTCCTGACCGAGCTTGAACTCGGGTCTCACATTCGTTCGATAAAGGTTTCTCGTAGGTTAGAGCAACGGAGCACTACTATGGCCAGTTTTTACAGTACTCGTAAGACTCATAGAATCCCAGGGAACAGTTTCTTAAATTGGCAAATACACAAAGGGAACAGGAGATCGCTGATCAGAATTTCGGAGAAAGAACGTCAACCGAAGAAAGATATCTTGCGATACGTAACGTGTCTCGTAGCATACTCGATCAACAAGAAGAATTGCGAGATGTCGTAGCAGGTCGAGAATAAGAAAAGATAATTCGACACGATACTAAGCGGAACAGGATTCGGAACGTTTTGTAATATTCTGAAAACGAGTATCGTTCGAACGAAATTCTAGTCTCCGCTCGGAAAAGGACTCGGATCAAGAGGAGACGGCAGGGAAAGTCTCGGTACTCGAGGAAGAACGAACCGAAAACACGACTAGAGACGCACAGATAAAAGAGAAAAGCTCGAGCCGCAGCGTTCGAAGAGAAGGGAAATCGGCCGGACAATTAGTGATTGTCGCTGGTGAACCCGGGTAACGTAGATCAGTGACCGATTTCGCGGTGGGGACAGTGTAACGGGAGAAAGTTCAGTGACCATAAGGGATATTAGTGCCAAACCCTGACGAGGAAAGTGCCGTAGACGGTTCCGTGGCTATCGGATTGCTCGTGTACGAAAATAGTCGGTGAATATCGGCCCGAAACGACGATCGTGCCGGGACACACCGAAGTGACATCTTCGAGGCGTTCGCGAAACACTCGGGACAACCGGATGTTGGTCGATGCCCCGTCGGTTCCGGGGTATCCCATCAGCTCGCTTCCCTCGGACCACGAGGAACGTGGAAACGTGCATTCGCCTACTCCGTCCAAGTAAGATTGCCCTTTTTCGCCGGCCGGACCGAGGCCGAGTCGACGAACGAGTGCACGTTCCCTCGTCCCGTTGAAAACGACCCCGATCGACGAAACACTCCTGTTCCCTCGAGGACGAGCCCGTTCGGAGGCTGTCCGTCTTTCTGAAATACCGAGCGTCCGCTCTTGGATATTTTCGTCGGCCGATTACGTAAAGCTGCGACCCCACCGTAAACGAGCCCCGTGGCACGCTCTAATCCTTTCATGCCTCTCGTTTCAGGACAAAATCCGCCTGCTGCAGGATGACCTGGAGTCTGAGAGAGAGCTGCGTCAGAGGGTGAGTTCCGCGAATGCTGCTTTTCTTCCCCCTACCCCTCCTCGTTTCATCCACCTGCTGTAATTAAAACCGTTGCCCCCGGTCTACAATCTTTTCCATCTGGACGTCGAAAGAATTTCTTCGAATGGAACCGTCAACGGGGAGGAGGTATTCTAGGATCGTTTTCGTGGCGCTAAAATGGGGAGAGACGGGGACGCGGTTCCGGAACCGAAATAAAAATATCGAGGCCACGGCGATAAACGTCAACTCGGGGACTTTATGTAATGTCGGTATTGTGAATTTTCAAGCTGATACGAAAAAATAAAAGCTTACAGCGGCCTGCTCCGTCACAGAAGTGGGGAGCAGTAGGTCGAAATGTCCAGCTCACGAGTCGCGTCTATTTTTGGGGATGCGCACCTCTACAGCGAACGAACCCGCATTCCTTTTTCGTGTTCGTGGCCCGTGCAACGTGTACCGTTTGAAGAATATCTCGCTCGACCGAAAGATTCTCCCGAGCGGACAGAGACGCGTCGATTTTTCGGCTCGTTGGAATCGTTGTTCGCGCAACGGACGTCCGAATTTTCAACGCTATCTCGCGGTCCGGTTTGCGAGCCTCTACGCTCCGGGTATAAATAAATTCCAGCGTTCGGAAAATTTCGCGTGAACACCGGGGTTATGTTACGGGGAGCTTCTCCAGTTTCATTGTTCGTTAAAGTCCCGCTGAAAATCACATTCATACGTAACGCTCGCCGGGATACGTGACTTGAACGGGTGCCAGGCGACGTTCTTCTGAGTCACAAAAACCTGGAAAATTATGATCGCGTTTAATACGGTTTACGAGATAGATCACCCTCCTACGTCGTACAAAGTCAACGCGGCGGGGATGCAAATACGGATTACGTAATTTCACAAATTACTAGAGCGAACCAGCATTTTCAATCACTTCCGATTGTCGCTGAATAGCGTTTCAGCTTTTCAACTAAAAGTTTTACTAACTTGCGCGATCACGTTAACTGTCCCCTCTGCTTCTTACACAGTGCATCGCAAAACTATTTACAAACTTGCAGACTTTGTTATGTCGCGCTCTGTACTACATGAACTTTTTACCAGACTTTACGGCCGCATTTATAATTTGTAATTCTGTTGATCCAGCTCAATTTTGAGCGTTGTCGCTGTCATTTCCATCTCATGAAATGTCTGATCACACGCTTGCTCGTTCCGTTGCGCTGCAATAGGGATGAAGGAACAAAAAAGAATGAATTAAAAGGGAATATAAAATTTCCGATCGGTTTTACGTTTTATTAGAAAACATTTTATTTAGAAAACTAGTCTTTCGTTTGCGGAATGGCTGGTAACACAACCTCGCCGTCTGAAACTGCAAAAATGATCGGCCACGGTGAGCAAAATTCGATCGAGACGAGCAATTTTCTATTAACGCTACTACATTCTCTATTAAAGCTACGAGCAATGTTTACGTTACAAATTCGTGGTTTTTAAAGGCGGCGATGATTAGGGGAAACGAACGTTCGTCTAGAGTCGGTAAATGCAAGGAAGTATGGAGAAACGCGGTGGTTTCCGGAGAAGGGACAGTTATGGCGATGTCGCGGGATTCTCTTTTCCCAATAAACGCCTCGTTTGTAATATGAATAAAGCTCCCGATATAGAGCCGGTTCGTCCGGAATTAGATCGTTCTATTCGCGGTCCGAAGAAACCTGACGTCAAGCTTGCACCGAGCCGTTCGCGTCGTTCCTCGAGGCCTCTTTCCAAAACAATGCGACGCATCTCGATTACACTCGACACGCATCAACATGTTCCGACTGTGCTATACTCTTCCACCACAATGACTCCGTTCGATAACTTCACTTAGCAGCAAACAACCTACCCTGTGTCTGCTGAAGCGCGCATTCCGCTACCTAAATCGCGAGATCGAGAACTGACGTGCGCGAACTTCTTCCACTTAGACCAACCACATACTTTTTTTTTTAGAATAAAACATTCGAATGGCACAATGTCAGCTCAGCTTTTGATTTATTACCGTGTATTACTATATCGTCGATGATTTGCTTCGATCAGTGCGGACATTTTGTGAGAGGAATATTCCCCTTCCAATTAACCGCTTGACTTTTATTAAAATTTGCGTAGTGCCTGGACTGCGGATCTTTGCGCAGAATTGTCTGAAGCAATTGCAAGAAAAATAAGATTTTCGTAAATTCCTCCGAAACGTTTTTTCGATCACGGGCGCATAGTATCCGCAGTTTAGTATCGGCGCGGTGTAACATTAATTTTTTTCTCTTCATACGTCACGTGGTTTTGTAGATCGAACGCGAGCGCGCTGACTTGAGCGTGCAAGTCATCCAGCTGTCCGAACGTCTCGAAGAGGCCGAGGGTGGAGCTGAATCTCAGGTAATCTTCAAACGTTTGTTCGCTTGCGGAATGAACAATCGAGATATTCGAACGAATTAATTAACCTTGTTTTTGCTTCCCCGACAACGCGCAGTTTGAGATCAACAAGAAAAGGGACACGGAACTGGCCAAGCTGCGCAAACTACTCGAAGATGTTCATCTTGAGAGCGAGGAGACCGCACACCTTCTGCGTAAGAAACACCAAGAGGTCGTCGTCGATTTCCAGGA
The DNA here is from genome assembly GCF_050948215.1 of Halictus rubicundus. Lineage (NCBI taxonomy): Eukaryota > Metazoa > Arthropoda > Insecta > Hymenoptera > Halictidae > Halictus > Halictus rubicundus. The sequence goes on from NC_135155.1 coordinate 3,905,256, forward strand.
CCAGATCGATCAACTTTCAAAAGCACGCGCCAGGTTAGTATAGCAAAAAAACATACGCTGTTCGAAATTCTATTCTGCCTCGACGCTTTTTCTGTGCACGCGACGTTGTTCGGGGGAAAATAAGTAAGTAAACAGCATCGTTTTACGAGTAAAATTTAATATATTACTCTTCACGCGTACAGAAAATATACACAGAAAATTTGGTAGTCTGTTTTCGAATTTATATATCTTTTCGGGGTAGATTGTTTCTATCGGTGTGCCAATTTGATGCGGTCAGACAAATTACGGTGGGGACAACGAGAGTCGGATGAGATAATCATTCTCGAGATGATATTTTATTCTGAAATACCTCTTCTCCGCTAATTATACCTCGGAGCGGTCTAATCGTTTCACCTTTCGAAATCTCTCTTCGACTCGAATTGAAGATTAGACACGGTCGAAACTCCACTTTCTGAAGTTTCGCTACTATTTTTAACGGTCTATTTTCCGCGCTAACCGGCCGAAACGCGCGGGCTTCGCAGCGGTCGGCACCGGAATCCTCTCCGAGTGATATTAAATTTAAGTATCAAAGCAAAGGCGCGATAACATGCTGTCGGAAGTGAACCTAAACACGCTCCGTTCCCCGTGCGGAATTCCCCCGATAGCGAACAAACGAAATCGGAACATCAATAAACCGTGGTTAATTATATACACCTGTGAAAATAAAATCGCGGCTGCGGTGCGCTCGTGGAGCTCCCTCCCCGCTCTTTGAGGTCAAAGCGCGGGAACGTCAATAAACAGTCCGCCGGAAGTTCGAAGGTGTCCGAAGCCCTGCGTCGAAACGCGAAACGCCAACGGAGCACCGGAAAGTTCGCTGGTTCGCGAACAGTTACGGAGAAAACCGGCGAGCGCAGAAAAAAACTCGGAGGGATGAACGGGGTTGAATCACGGCGGTTCCGCGGCGTTAATTATAGTGGGCACCGTGGGGAACGAAAACGTATTCGAAAATTGCGGGAATTATGCTCGACGATACTGGCCACCGGCCAAGCTACCAACTTACTCGCACCTGAAATACGCGTTCGACTGGTTCCCTCGGATTTTCTAAACATAACCCGCGTCCTTTTCGACGTCCCGGCGCCCCGACACGCGGCGTCGCGCTACAAGGACGCATACACTTCGAAAATTCGCTCGACTGTCATCGGGACGCCGTCTATTATCTCGTTGACTTTGTCCGCCTCGCCGGTGAACCCTCCCCGCTTCGAAAATTACGTAATCCTGTTGCGTAAACACAACCCAGAGGTGAAACAAAGAGACTGAACGATTCTACAAACTCTCCGATGGTCCTTCCACCGCGAGCGATCTTCAATTTGCTTATGCAAAGTTCTTCCATTTTGTTTTCTTCCGTGTGCTCCGCAAAGAGGAAACAAAGTTTACCGACGTGGTCGAAGGACTTTGCGGTCATTGATCTGCTCGATCATTGTTCGATCACTCTGACGATCTAAGACCGTATTATTATATTATTTAAATATCGAGACTGTATTTGACACGTCAACGCCTATTTGAATTAAGCTAATTACGCGATCACCGATTTTCACTCACCCCAGCGCAACGGGTAGTGACAGATCAAGAATTCTCGGTGAAACCGGATCCCGAGGGATTCCGTTCTAAGTGTACCTTTCAGTGGTAGCAATTACGACATTTATGCGTCAACGGCGTCGCTTCGAAGTAACAGCTAATTGCCTCTTAATATTTCAACCGGCAAAATAGAACGGGTCCGCGCGCCATAACGGTGGCCGGTAATAATAAATGGAAGGTATACTGCGAAGGGGCTGCTCCGGGATTGCATCCAGAAAGTGAAAATTCTTCTACGCCCTTTTTCCCCCGTTTGAGTCGCGCTAGTTGAAAGGGACGCGCGCGTGGCAAAAAAGTGTCGAGATTTAGCGATTTCGCAGACCGCCGGAAAAAGTTTTCCACCTGTTGGTCTAGAAAGGGTGTTTTAAACGCTTTTAAAATAGACTCGTCTCGCCGTTCAAGTCGCTTTCGCCACTTCCTTCCACCTTTTTGTTATTCGCCCCTGTCTTATTATCCCTCCCCCTCTCTCTGCCTCTGTCTCTTCACACTTTCTTCGGTATCGTGTACGATCTGCTTCAGTGTCAACGAGAGACTCCCCTATTCTTAGATCCGATCATCATCGCCCATAAATCGGGGATTGAAATTCTCGAAATTTCATTCGATCAGTTCTCGTGCCCCGTTTTGTCTGAAACGTGCACAGAAATCGTTACAAACGTCAATGAAGATATTCGTCTCAACTTCAACTATAGAATAAACAATAAATAAAAAAAGAAGGAAAAGTAGGCTGCACGCATTTCTCGGACTCCCCCTCCACCGTTCTCCGTTTTCCTTTTTCCTCGACCTCGTTTCCAAACTTTCAGCTTTCTCTCGACGATTCTCTTTTTATCGCGACCCCCTCGCCCTCCCCCCTTTCGTTGGCTCTGTTGCCCCCTCTATCGTTCTATGTTTCTCTCTCGGCCTCCCGTTTTTATTCTCTCGGTCTCTCCCTCCGCGTGCCGTTTTCCTCGCTCGCTACTCGCCTCGGCTTATGACTATTTTTAACCGTGCGAGTCGCGCGGCAATCCTCAACCCCGTGTTACCGCGCCATATTAGTACAGGCGGCTAGCCCGGATCCCCACTATCCCCGGAATCGGCCGACACCTTACACCCTCTGTTACGTGTAGGTGGACGATACGGTGAGGACTCGATTTTCTCTACCCCTCCCCACCCCCTCCACCCACCGAGATGCTATCGGGACAGATAACCACAGGACGTTAACACCTTCTCTCGACCGGATGCAATCAAACGAATCGCGTCGCCGCTCCCCGACATTTTTCAGGATTCAGCGAGTCACCTATTATCCGAAAACTGCATTTGCTTTTCCGATTCTACCACCAGTCGACGCGTACGCTTCGTCTGCGCACACGCGCAAATTTTTAACAAAAACGAAACTCTCTACCACCGCAGATCAAACGACCAGTTTCATACTTTTTATATTAGTTTTATTTTTATTCGAGATATAAACAAATTTAGCCCCGTAGTTTTTGTAAAGTACCAGGGGGAGCCATCTATCGCCTAAGCGTTTCGTTACTTTTTTGATTGTATCATCTGTTGGGAAACACCACCACCTCGTATGGTAGCCATTGTAGTTATTCCAGTAGGCAGCGATCCTAAGCGTCGTTATTATTAGCATACTATTTTCTAAATGTTCTGTATAGAACCACTGAGTCTCATGAAATAAAGAAAATTAACGCAATAAAACCAACACAGGTATGAAAAGCCATTCAAAGCTAAACCAATCTATCAGATATTGTTAAAAAAAAAGACTGTATGCACAATTTGCTTATAGAGATATGATAAAAATTCGATTCAATTTTCGAGTTGCCTAGAATGGAATCATGAGCTTGTAACCAATCTAACATATTTAGAAAGTATCTGTCATTAGATGCTACTGTTTTTTCTTTTCTTTAGAATCGAAAGTCAAAGGTCGGAAAAGATTTATTTTCAACAAATCTGTTTGTTCTGATTATTTCGTTTATTTAATTAATTCAAGTTAACACAAAGAAAAGATTTAGAAGACACGTGTAATTTTATATATTTTAGGAAAACCTTATAAAACGGCACTTGTGCATAGACCATTTATGGTTTTATTCACTGTGATCATCGTAAAGATATTGCCCTTTATGAAGCGGTACGTGGGATCAGAAGCTAGCAAGTTAATCATTTGTTTCTCGAAATAATTTTTCAATTTCGTTGCATCTCAAAGCCAGCAAAAATCTGACCACTCAGCTTTAAATATAGCTTCTTAAATCAGCTTAAAATAAATAAGTTTCTAGGAAAAATCATTGAAACGCTGCCAGAAAAATGGGACATAGTCGTACGGAATGACAACGACTGTCATAGATTGACGTCGAGATAAACGCATTCTGGCAAAGTCGAAGTAAGAGGGGCGAAAGAAAGGGAGAATGTTTACATCGGAGGAAGAGGAGAAAGTTGATATTTTTTTTCTTTTAATGAATGATTGAAACTTTTCAGGGCCGACAAAGAAAAATCGAAATTCCAACAAGAAGTCTACGAACTCCTCGCTCAACTGGACAATGTCACCAAAGAAAAGTTGATGTCGATAAAGACGGTGGAGAAGCTCGAGATCCACGTAGCCGAGCTCAACGTGAAGATCGAGGAACTGAACCGCACCATCATCGACGTCACCAGCCACAAGACCAGGATCTCCCAAGAAAACATTGAACTGACGAAGGAAGTGCAGGACTTGAAGGTAAAATCTTTACATTAACCCTTAGCACTCGAATTACGGCTGTAAGGCTCCGCTAAAAATTACTGTATCATTATTCAAAATATTTGTTACATTATTGTCTGTATTGAATAAATTACTAAACACCTCAGTATTGTGCGAGTAAATCGCACCATTTTCGTATGTATAACATGAAAAAGAATGTATAGAAGGGAAATATTCTAGATCGGAAGAAATGTTTCGTTTTCGAGTTAAAATAGCTTTGAGTGCGAAGGGTTAATCTATTCGTACTATAACTGCTACGATTTTTATTATTAACCGAGAAACACTGACAGTACGACGCTACAAACCAGTCACACTTAGTACGCTGAAAATTTGAAGTTAAAAATAATACATTATACAAAGCAATATTTGATTTTAATACTTTCAGTAGTAAAATTAACATTAATTTAATTTTGTTTCACAATATTCGACAATTTATATCACCGTGTTAGATAATTCGTATATCTATTGCGCCTGGAGCGTTGATATTTATTTGTTAATCGTAATTTATTCGTGATTTTAGGTGTCCATTGAGAACGTTGTTTATCTGAGGACCCAGATCGCTGGACAGCTCGAGGATGCTCGTCGTCGTCTCGAAGATGAAGAACGTCGTCGTTCATTGGTTGAAGCCTCTTTACATCAGGCACGTGTCATTTCAATTTGTTGAAGCTCTGACTTATTGTCAATACTTGATATAACCATTCGGCCCCGAGAAATTCCAAGAAATCTGATGTAGAATCTGATAATCACTTGCAAGGGAAAAGGAAATTATTTATGCGTTAACCCTGTTACAAACATTGGTCTACGATAGGAAAAGCAAAGTTATACCTAATTTGTCACTGTACCAAATAGATATAGTTTCAATATCAAAGAGTAACAAAATCGACATTATGTCACAAGAACAAATATTATTAACAGGTCGAATCGGAGTTGGAATCCGTACGCATTCAATTGGAAGAAGAATCCGAAGCTCGTTTGGACATTGAACGCCAGCTGGTCAAGGCTAACGGAGAAGTTCAAGTATGGAGATCGAAATACGAAACCGAAGCCAACGCTCGCGCCGAAGAGGTAATTACACTAAATTCGCATTAACAATCTTGTTTTTCCGGAATGAAGAACCGCTATCGTCGCAACATTAATATTGTTGTTAAATCTTTTAGGTAGAAGAACTGCGCCGCAAGTACGGTGCTCGCATCCAGGAACAAGAAGAACAGATCGAAACTCTGCTGGTGAAGATCAACAACCTTGAGAAGCAAAAGTCGCGTCTGCAATCCGAAGTTGAAGTTCTGATCATTGATTTGGAGAAGGTACGATCGACTGTTAACCGCAAACTGCATTTTTAAGACTAACATTACCAATTTTATGAAGACAAATCACATTTCATATAAGCGTACGACATTCGATAATTTTGTTTGAACGATTCAATGGATGCCTGCAGGCCAACGGAACAGCCCGCGAGCTCCAGAAACGTGTGGAACAATTGGAGAAGATCAATATTGAAATGAAAGCACGCTTGGAGGAGAGCATGTCGATGTACGAGCAAAGCCAACGCGACCTTCGCAACAAGCAACAGGAACTCCAGCGCACCAACTGCGAGCTCGACAAGACTCGCGAGCTGAAGGACCAATTGGCGCGCGAGAACAAGAAAATGGGAGGTAATTGCGGTCAAATTACAATTCCTCTAAATTATTCCAAAAAGAACCACAATGTTCCTGTATAATCTCGCTATTAGTTCTGTTCTTTCGACTTTTCTGTTTCCATACGAGAGATGTTTCTTGTCAATTTGTACGTAACTAATTATTCGATTACTTCGCTTCAGATGACCTCAACGATGCCAAGAACCAACTGGCCGACATGAACCGCAGACTTCACGAGCTGGAACTCGAGCTTCGTCGTTTGGAGAACGAACGCGAGGAGCTTGCTGCCGCCTACAAGGAAGCTGAAGCAGTAAGTACAATGAAAACGTGTTTTAAAAAAACTGAACAATGAACGAATTTAACCGTCCACTGTCCCAGAATCTTTCGTTGCTGCGGACGAAACGAAAAGTGTCAATTGTTGAGGCTAAAAATATTTACAAAAATATTGTATTTTCAAATCTAAATGTTCTGCTACTCAACTTGTCTGCTTGAAAGAGAATTTTAATAGGTTGAAAATGGCTCTAACTTCCTTGCAACTAATTACTGCAGTAAATACTTGATGAAACATATCAATTTCAGGGCCGTAAGATCGAGGAGCAACGTGCACAGAGATTGTCTGCCGAGTTGACTCAAATGCGTCACGATTACGAGCGTCGTATCAGCGAAAAGGACGAAGAAATTGAAATCATCCGGTGAGTACAAGAACTCGATACAATTAGCAAACGTTCCTCCGAAATTATCAAACTACCTGTTAGCGTTAACCTAAAGTAAGGACTATCGACCATACAGAGAGTACGAATTTTCAGTTGCTCACGGTCTATGATGCAATCGATTTTATTTCCGGTACAACCACCGTGCGTTACGTGGCCTATTAATAAAGCGCGTTTAATTTCGTCGTCGATCAACGCGATCGATTAATCACCGGTCGGTGTTTTCCGACCTATCAGACGTTCAAGGGAATATCCTGTCCCGATCTAATTATTTATTTATATTCGCGAGATGTACAACGGTGGCGCGACGCCAAAGTCGACGTCGAGCACGTCGACGACTCTTGTTTGGCGCAGATTCGCATTGGAACAGCGACGCTATGCAACACCGATCAGTCGATATATCGATTATATCACTGTGAATGGACTCCGAACGGAATGAATCATGGCAAAGAATTCACATCCTGATGAAACCACTTCTAATTTCTATTGTTATTTATCGGTGATTCAGACGATCGATATTCTACAACATTAATGATCGTTTAATAGAATGGCTGTGATAATTCATTCAAATAACGTAGAAGCAACTAACTGTTAAGTAAGCAATTATTCTTGCGAAGTTTAGGTTTCGAAACCATGAACGTTACGATTGTACAATTGTGGCAGTAGAATACGCGCGTTATGGTCAGACATACTGCTCTCTATAACCCGTGGAAGCTGTGCGAAGACAATCACCGTATTGTGTTTACAAATACGGTAAGTTTTCGGAAGAATACTCATGAAAATTCTATAAATATGTACATTCAATTGAAAAGGGAATATAGAAATAAATAATGACGGAAAAGAAAATGAATCATGGAAATGTTAAAAGAAATGAAGACTTGCAAGAAACGACGTGAAGATTTTAGAAAGAAGTGATAAATAATACCTGCAAACATTGAAAAGAATCGTCAATCGTATCACTTTACTGACCTGTCTTGAGTCATGATCAAATATCGCGTGATGCTGGTGCACGCGCAGCACACGAAACGTCTATTAATAAGATCGATCAACCGCGCGATCCAATTATTACCGGGAGGTGCTGATTGGCCGTCCCCAATGTGGCAACCGCAAGAAAAACCTACAAAAGATACCACCGCACTCGGTCGGCCCAATTTTTCGTGACCGTTCCATTGTAAGTGTCAACCTCCGATCATCCGACTATGAGAAATTCGTAAGTAGAAAACGTTTCTATTTCCACCAGCGAACGCCGGTTCCCGCGGAATTCTCGAAAACGAACGATCCTCGGACGCGGCTCTCAACTTCTGAAAAACGAACAATAATTTCTCTTCAAGGTAAAGGTTGGATAACGAATCGACACAGAGACGAACGAAACAAAAATCATCCGAGTCGAAACAGTTTAACCTGGAATAAGATCCACGATTTTCATCGAATAGGAAGAAAATAAGGTAAAACCTGAAGAACCAACAGTTCCGAATCTCGAAGAGAAAAGTACCCTGCTCAGAATCGAAAAAGATAGAACCGGTGTCGGTCAGTCCTCAAGTCAGAATCCTCGTCGTGAAATAAAAGAAGGAATCTTGTCAGAGTTCGCAACAAGAATAGTTGATCTCTTCCTCCCGTGGGAAGAGGGTCCTCCTGGTTCAGGACCAGCATAAAACGCTGTAAAAATGGCAGGCTCGCTGCCTCCTCTGTACGTCCCCTTGGAGTCAAAATGGAAACACTGGCCCACTTATATCTACGACATGAATTACAAATACGGGATAAATTTCTATCAGCCGATGATCGATTACATAGACAGAAAAGGAAGATCGTCGACGTTGCCCTACCGCGACTATCGCATTACGTGGAGGACAGAGCTGCCGGAATTGCCCTGGTCCGATGGCAGACTTCTATGGGGAGAGAGGCCGGTGGAACCATACTCGAGGCGCGAGCTGATCCAACACGCGATCGACGCGGAAGATCAGGCCAGAGAGCACCTGCGCCAGTTCAAGGTACGCATAAACAAATGGTGGTCGCGAGCGGGATGAAGCAAGCGCGGGAAACGCGGACGGCCCATTTCGTTAGGCGCCGTGCAACTTGACGACTGCCTGACCTTTTCGGTTTCTAAATTTGGTGCTGCGGAAGCGGCTGCTGCTACGCCCTGCACCTGGGTCGAAGATGCATGCCCTCGTGGCGCCTTTCGACCGCTCCTCCTCAGCTAGATCTTCAGGGATCGCTCCGATCCGGGATGTCACGGTCACTGGGAACTGACGAGCGGTTCCTCGCGTTTTCGATAGCCGCTTTCGCGACCTTATATTTTTGTGGGAAAATTTGAGGGAGACAAAATCAAGTCAGAGAGAAATTGATTTTAAATTTTAATGAAATCTCTGGTGCACATATTTTTTGAGCTGTTTAAATTGAGAAAAATCTTTGTGGTTCCGAAAGCATAAAACTTTATATTTTTATGGAAAGATTTCCTGAGGCGGTCACGCTTTATTAAAATATCCAGTCAGTTTTTGAGGGTTTCTTAATGTGACAAAGATTCGGAACAATTTAATTGAAAATGTAGAGCACAGTTCTTATGTTTTTCACTTTATATACTTACCTTGCCACGTTACTTGCTAATTGATATTGATGGCCAAAGAGTAAATTGTCGTGGTCGAGTTTTAGACGGATGGCATCGAAGGTATTCTCAATTGCAAAATTTTACATCGATTAACAAGATTTGTGACTCTGTTATGACAAGCGAATAAATCTTTGAATTACCAATGCTGCGCGCAGGCATACTTAAAATAGAATCTCTGTGCTTGCCTGACGTGTTTCACCGGAAGTCATCGTTACACGATCTGTCGATAGATGATCCGTCCAACTTCGCGTTGGCTCTGAAAATGTCTTTAAAATAAACGATGACGTGTGCAAACAGTAACAACAAAATAGGTTTGGAAATACCGAAAGCATTCTCTTTGACGAAATAATTGAATTTTGTAATTATCTCGATCTTCGGTTTTTCCAGTGACCATATTTAACTATTTATTAGTACCGAGGTTAAATGAACAATCGCATTGAAAAGAACTGCGTCTCGTGACTCTCTTGGAAATTACATTTTTCAATATCAACAACTTTCGAACCATTCTCTTCGACGCGTTTCAATAATTCAAATAGTATTTGTGGTATTGAATTTACAAATTGTTTATAACCCGAAGAATTTTTTAAAACTCGTTCACTTAATTCTGCGTAAATGTGCCAATGCTTGAGCCATTCATTTGCCAAACCGATTAACTCCGCGACGCAAACAATACGAAAAGGTTGACGAAATAATACAGTAAATAGTAAAATTATTTCGTAAATAAGTATTATAAAATTATTTCGTAAATAAGTATTATAAAATTATTTCGTAAATAAGTATTATAAAATTATTTCGTAAAGTAAATTTTCTTAGAAACTCCTTACAGCTATCTTGACCCGTTTGCATCATAAGGAAATATGAAAGGAGGCCTTTATCACCAAACTTTTTTTTTTATTATATTTAAGTAGAAAAATGACTACAAATAAAAGAACTTCATGTTTCAGCATTATAAGAAAAAATCAGAATTACTACTTTCATCTCCAACACCACCCTCCATTTCTATGTTTTAGCTAACGAATAATGATAGTGACCAGGAAAATTGAGCGTATATATACACTAATGATGCAAATGGGTTAAAGTCAACAAATTTTTTCGAGATTTTAAATTCGTAAATAGTAAATTGCAAAATCTCAACAAAATTTGTTAGTGTTAAGAAAGCTGTAAGGAGTTTCTAATAAAATTTACTTTGAATACAAAAAAGGTCTCGACCGAATGATTTGATAACAAACTTGAAGAAATTTAAAGGGAACAGTGAATCGTTTTGGCCTGCGAATGGCTCGCTTATGAACAAGACAACGAAGCAGTAAGAACATATCGATTGAACGAGTAATTGCATCGTTTTCTAGAGATCGCTGTGGATCGATAGTTGCGGCCGCTTTCGGTCCGCAACCTCCCCACTATCGGTACAGATTAATTTAAGACCGTCGAGTTGCACGGTGTCGGCTGCCAGCGCGGAAAGTCCGCAGGGTAAATTGAGTGGCCGCCGTGGAAAGCGGAAATTCCTTATCTCCGATCGTTATTAATAACATCGGTCACCTGCCATGCCGACCGAATCCGAGATCGCCGAACGGGGACAATAAAAATATCGCGGAAGCAGGACCAGCACCCCTGTTGGCAGCGAATAATTATTCGGACCGTTCGTTGTAGAACCGATCCCGTGGCCGGTGTTTGCCAAATCGCGTCGTACCGCGGGTATGCAGATGAAAAATCCATCGCGCCCGGGGCCGGGGATCCTGGTAGCTTGGTGGCTGGGATTGGCAGTGGTCGGCCACAGTCTCTAGAGAGAGAGTCGATCGAGTGGTTGGTCGGCCACTTTCGAATTCTGGACCGCTGTGGCTAAGTTTAGTCTGAGCTCGGACGTATCCGACCCGTTCTCGACGGTTCTCTCGGCCCTCGGCGAATCGTGTGTCGCGAGACTCGCGTCCGGCGATCGCTCGCGCAACGCGGAGCTTTCCCCCTCGCGCGCCAGCCAGTCCGCGCTCGAGAGAACCCGCTCTGACCTCTGATCGTGTTCCGTTCGAAGGTAGCGAATCGGTCCGACTTCAGTTTGTCGAAGACAGCGCAGGCCAGCCACGTGACCAGAGAAGTATTACCGGGGAGGTTAGAGGCAATCCGGTTGAGTCCGTGGAGTTTGTTCGCGGAGAGCGCGCGGATTAGGAGCGAGGCTAGACGTCTGCAGCGAGAAATGGCCGCCATCGATCTTCAGTGCTTAAGGGACATGCAGGCGTTGACCGAGGCTCGAACCACCCTCGATCAGGCGAAAACGTTACGCGGCAAGTCCGCGAAAGCGATCGAGATCCAGCTCCGCGCGGAGGCTATGAAAAACCTGAACAAAAGCCAGGAGCTCGCGGACCTGAGAAAAGCCCAGCTGCTCGACCAAGCGATCTGGGAGGGCAGGGAGCAGCTGAGAATGTCCCGAGAGCTCACCAGCCATCTCGATATCGACGAGGCGAGGCTGACCGCGCCGTTGGACAACCTGAGCAGGGAACTGAAAGGATACGAGCAGAAATCCGCCAACTATTTCCTGGACAAGAGGTACCGACACCCCACCAGACCGAGCCGGTTGTACGGATGCCTGGGATAGGGTCATCTTTCCATTGGACCCGCGAATGCTCTTTTGTAGATAAGCGTTGTAGTTACTGCCGGTAAGATCTGTGCGACACGGAGATGCGACGAGGATGAACAATAAATAAGAGACTTTCGATATTAATCTCGACTGGTTTGTTTCACGGGGAACACGTAGATCCGGTAGCTTGCGTTCGTCGAACGACACAGGTGGTTGTCGTGATTCCACCCGGGTTCCCGTCTCGACAAATTTTTCTTCTCGTTTTTCGGCTAGAACAGCTGCCATTTCGTACTCTCTGCGACCTAGAGTCTAGGCCTTTTAAATCGTCGAAGCATCGTAGTCATGCTACGCGACAAACATCGACGAGCTAATTTTAACACCTCCCTTGTGCAATTATAACATGTCACACGACAACTCTAATCTGTATCTAATGAACATAAAATGTGCAGAATTTATCAAAACAAATGGACGGGGTAGAGTTTCACCGTTACCAATGTTAAAGATATATTCGTCACAGGATTTATTGTAATAAACAGTGAAACCTTCTCCTCCTATGCTGCCTGAAATCTGTGCTAAAACCTGTACTGTGCTAATAACTGAAACAATGAGGTATTTTCTGTCGTCTTCGTGACTTTTCACGAACTACGAAAATATTTCTTATAAAAACTGAATGCATCTCGTTTGATTAACGAACCCAAATTTCAACCCACCTAATGCATCTCCATTGCCAGTCCAGAAGTTTCTGTCGGAATAATACAACGGAAACTAAATGACTAAATTACTAACAGCAGACCCGTATCCCCTCGTCCTGGAAATGTGTCCGAAACGCTCGCGGAGAACTGATCGCGGTTTCGGTGTGTTCGCATGAAACGAAATAAATTAGCAAGCAGACCAGCATCGAGATCGAGCAGCTGAACGCCCGCGTGGTCGAGGCCGAGACCAAGCTGAAGACCGAGGTGCAGCGCGTGAAGAAGAAGTTGCAGATCCAGATCACCGAGTTGGAGCTGACGCTCGACGTTGCCAACAAGAACAACATCGATCTACAGAAGACCATCAAGAAGCAATCGCTCACCTTGACCGTAAGCACAGCACGCACCCGTTAAAGATGACAAGCGTTTTGGCAGCTCGTGATCCGAAAACGTCGCTTATTGTTCTCAGGAACTGCAAGCCCACTACGACGAGGTGCAACGCCAACTGCAAGTTACCCTGGACCAGCTGGGCATCAGTCAACGACGCCTCCAATCGTTGACTGCCGAGCTCGAGGAAGTGCGCGGCAATTACGAATCTGTAAGTGTTCGCCGACAAAAATACACCACAGTGATGTGGCACCCTAAACGAGAGGAACAATCGATTCGATGAAAAATAAATCGAATCTTTATTTTCACTTTACCCGTGGAATGATGCGACTTCGTTGCAGCCATTCGAATTCTTACATATGAAAAATTTTCATTCGCGTACGTTTGCCCTCTCCCTCTGGGCCTAAATACAGCCAACAATTGAAACTAGCTGCTGGAAAATTCGAATTTAGATCCAGTTCCACAGAACGAGAAAGTAAACCGCACGAGTTACTCCAACATCTGTTTCGCGGGGACATTGACAGACACCATCGTTTGGTTCGGCTGAATTCTACTTTCTAATGACTCTATTAAATGTGTTAAACAGGCCCTTCGTGCGAAGAGAACCGTCGAGCAACACTACGAGGAGTCGGTTAGCCGCATCAACGAACTGACCACCATCAACGTGAACCTTGCTTCGTCGAAAGCCAAGATCGAGCAAGAATTGTCAACGTTGGCCGGCGACTACGAGGAAGTCACCAAGGAACTGAGAGTGAGCGATGAGAGATACCAACGAGTGCAGAACGAGCTGAAGCACACTGTGGAGATTCTGCACGAGGAACAGGAGCGCATCGTGAAGATCGAGGCGATCAAGAAGTCTCTTGAGATTGAAGTGAAAAACTTGTCTGTCAGACTGGAGGAGGTTGAAGCTAACGCTATCGTCGGAGGCAAACGCATCATCAGCAAACTCGAAGCTAGGGTAAGGCGCATTAGATATTGTAAAACCCCTTGAATAATCGTAATTAACTATTCGCGCTCAATCTGTACAGATTCGCGATCTGGAACTCGAATTGGACGAGGAGAAACGCCGACACTCCGAGACCGTGAAGATCCTCCGCAAGAAGGAGCGCAACATCAAGGAGGTGATGATCCAGGTCGAGGAGGACGCGAAGAACATCGCGCTGCTGCAAGAATCCCTGGACAAGGCCAGCCAGAAAGTCTGCATCTACAAGAGACAACTCCAGGAACAAGAGGGCATGTCCCAGCAGAGCGTGACCAGGGTCCGCCGATTCCAAAGAGAATTGGAAGCCGCAGAGGACCGCGCTGACACCGCTGAGAGCAATTTGACTCTGATCCGCGCGAAACACCGTAGCTTCGTCACCACATCCACCGTGCCCGGTTCCCAGGTGTACCTCGTCCAGGAGACGAGGTCTGACCTGTAAAAATGCCACCGTCATCGACACCACACCCTTTGCCACTTCGAACACCACCACGTCGTCTTTAGAAACGTATGTACCATCTCTGTCCCTCCGATTTCTTGCCTCGATATTATCTGGCCATTCGATCAGCAACATCGTCTCTCATCTCACTTCAACTCAGGCCCGGGCAACTTCTTCCCCGCTGTCGCTTCACGACTCCCACTACCAGTGTACCGGTTCCCCCACCATCAACTGTGTGTTTGCCTCACGTGACCGCGTGACTGCGAATGCACGCGTGCACATCTACAATCCACAGGAGTTCGGTGGGGAGGAACCAGGAGTAGGGAGAGGAGTCGTTTGTGGCTCGCGAGCCGCAAGTTGTCCAGGCCTGCTTTAACTAATGGAGAAACATCTATTAGAAGTAGAACCTCTTTAAAAATTCTTTACGCGTACGTTCAATCCAGAGGCGTTTAATATAATAATTGAACCGTGTTCTATCAGTAGACTGCAAATCTTATGCGCCTACAATAAAAATGACTTGTTGAAATGTAAAATAGTAAACTCACAAGAATTTAAGTGAACTCATTGGAACTATTAACCCTTTGTTGTTATGGGAACTAATAAGCCTAAGCTTTTCTGATTTCAATAGCCATTTGGAAAGTCATTTCAGAGAGTCGTTCGACTGAACTCGAAGAGAGGAATGATGTGAATAAAATATTCATAGTGTTTTTAAATTTCAGGCGTAACGAGAAACCGACGAAAAAAAAACAAGGAAGAGCCCGGATACATCATCATAAGTCAGAAGGGCCGGGAAGAGTTTCCAACGGGCCGCACCGCGAACACCGCGAAGCTAGATGATTAAGGAAACTAGATCACATCATTATTCACCCGTGACAGCGCCCAACGACCCGTCGTAAATTCGAATACATGGCCAACGAGACGCGGTACCCGTCGCAACGACTTTCAAGCAACCAAGAAAAAGCAAAGGCAAATCAATCGCTAAGGCAACAAAAAAATTCATCGAGAAAAGTCATCGTCACTATTCGAACATTTCAAAAGAAAAGTAAATAATAACGCATACAAAACAATAATATACACGCAACGAAAACAATGAAAATTTTCTTCTATTTTCCTTCTATTGTATTGTGCATATCATGACGCGTAAGGAGAGAAACATAAGATTTGAGAGAACAAAGAAAAATATAAATGAGAGACTCGAGATGTAGAACTGCACCTTACGCCTTCTGATCGCGCGTGTCGCACTTGTATTTAAATGGATTAACTTTAATTCTACTTCTATTATTATATACATAGATAGGTACTATTGCCCATACACACAGCTCTCACTGTACGACATACACAATAACCTGTGTCAACTTTAATTTAATAAATAAACTGAAACACGTACGTACGAATTCCGTGGAATATATTACCTTACCTCAATCTTTCTCGAAAATGATAAATTTTCTGTAACACTATACGTATGAAATATTAAAAGTAACTGGCAAACGTTGCTTCATAAAAATGACAACATTCAGTTTGTTGATATTTTTTGCCATTTATATCATCACAAGAGCTATCATGAGGCAAATTTAATCCATTATTTTTTTTCAATGAGTGCATTTTTACTGTTTCAGTAATCGTAAAAAAACCAGTCATTTGATTGTGGTGCTTTTAGTGTCAGAATTGTGTAGTCTTGATATCCCCACACATTTATATCCTTACTTATAAAATTAAGAACAATTATAATGTAAAGTCTGATTACAACTTCTCTATAAACAATGAATAATATGAAACCTCTAGAAACTAATAAAGAGGGCAAAAAAAATGAAATGAAACATTGAGAAGTCCTTGAAAACACAATTCTTCGTTCTGATGAGTGCCATCTATGTCAGAACGCGGAAACTTCTTCCCCACAAACAATTGTAGCACAGGTTACAGACTTAAGGGGCGATTGAAGTCACGTGACTTTTCCAGAATCAGTAGGTCGGTATCTGCTGCACTGTTTTCCTTATGCAAATAGCAGAAAGGAAATGAGAGTGTTCACGCCCGAGATTTTAGCACAGACGAGGTACAGGAGTAGACCAATCACCCAATGTATTTTTTTGTCTCACGTCCGCGGGGCTCTAGAGCCCCCTTACCATTTTTGTGTCACATCCTACCGTATCGGTCGGAACTAATATTGTGGAACTAATATTACAGACGAGATGTAGGAATAGGCACCGACGAGATATTTAGAAAGACTGCCAGCCTTACGGGAGAATTTGTCGCTCGAAAAATACTGTGATTTCTGCTGCCCTCTAGGATAGATTTTATTAAGGATAAACAGAAGGCCAACAACGGTACCTTGTCGGTGCAGAAGACCACTAAGGAAATTCTTGTCGGTGAGAAGGTGAATCATCACGGAACCATATCGATTATGAAATGTTACATTCTCCGACGAACGTATTCGAATTAAACAGATTTTTTTTTTAGTGTTGCTTTTTGAGATTTAAAATATTGAAAGTAAAACTAATATCAAGGAGAAAAGATTCGTAGGAATATTTTATTAAATATTAAGATTAAAGCATAACTTTAGGAAAATCAATTTCTACTTCAAATTTCATATGAGATACCTTAATTTGTAATTTAAAAATATTTCATGAACAAGCATTATTTCCTTCCACTTTTTTCCGCTCCCAGTACCCACCTGGGACCCACTTTGAGGCTCGCAGTTTAACACGGGAGCTGGCAGTTTTTGTAAATATCTCGTCGGTGTCAGCTGGCTTTTCTATGTGGGTAGAGGGCGCAAAAAATCACCAATTTTTACTGATGTCGGTATTTCAGATATCTATAATATGTCGGTCTACTTCTACTCTCGATTTGAAAAAAATTGAATAAATAATTTAATCCCATTCAAGAAAAACATCAAACCTTTAAAATTCTGTAGCTATTCCGAAATACTAAAGAATAAAATATATTTTATTTAAATTGATGCTTTCAAATTGTTAAACTGAATTGCATGAATGCATCCCACCTAATTTCAATAATCGTAAATTAAAAAATGTATAACCTGTCATTTCGACGGGTCCCACAGCCGTAGTGTTAAGTTTTAAATAATTGACCAATAAATGTTTTGATCGTGTGGATTTTGATCACTATTTTGCCAACTTCATTCGCTGTCCGAAATTCGGGTGAACGACCTGAAGCTTCCAATGCATGAAGTGCAGTAATAAATAGTTCTGTGAGTTCTACTAGTCTCTGACGATACTGTGCCGGGATTAGGTTAACGAACAAGTTTCTTCGAGATAGCGGTGTTTGAAACGTCGCCCGCCGATCAAGAAAGGAAAGAACCTGTTCTCGACGTGTCTGGTATGCACTATAAGCCGTTATACCACTCAAAAATAATTGTTATACTATTCTTATGTCAATTCTTGCGCGTCAATGTTACCGTTGATAATTAAATATCTTTACAAAACGTTGCTGAATACAATCAATCGCTTTAAGTTTGAAAAATTTTAAGTATCGATTGAAAATAAAAAATTGATATTGAGTGGTAATTTATACGAAGTTTATTATCAAATATTTCTAAACAGTCTGTTGCTTGAGTAGGAAGTGCATAAACTATTTTGTGCAATGTACAGCAGCGTGTCTTGTTTCGGGGAATCAGTAAAAAATAAGTAGAAAAATCACAGGAAAGTACGAAATCACTGTTGTTCAAATAATCGATAATGGTATTGTGTTCATTTACCCAAGGTAGGATATCTTCTTGCTCGCAACAAAACAAGTAGATAAACTGGTAGCAACAAAAGTTAACAAAACTGTAACGTAAGATAAAATCGTCTATCTGACAGGGCATCTGAAACGCAACCAACGCATAGAAGCGTTGAATTTTTGCGTAAGCAGGGGATCGTTCATGACTCGAAATCGAAAGAGTATTAGTCAATTGGTTAAAACTTGAGCCGAGATAATCGCCAGATTCCGAATAACATGTTATGATTTCGAAATATTGGCTAATGAGGTCGTACATTTCATGTTGCTACTTTTTGCAATTCATTTGATTCGTATGCTCCACTCTAATTTCATTTTGTTTTGTTCAACTTGAAAAGAAAACAGAATAAAAAAGTTATACAAATCAATCCGAAAACGTTTGCTAGAAAAGAAATATCAATGTAACATTTAATCAAATATACTTACAAAAGAAATGTCGATTTTTCATTAGTGTCTTACAATTTTGTCGGTTCCTGTTTATACTTCCTTCACCAACTTTTTTTCTGTAGTCCTACCCAAGGTCCCATTATTTCTGTTTTTGTATGTTCATTCTAGATATAACATACAAAAGATAGGATGTATGAAATGTGCAATTCTTTTCTTTCAAATGTACGAAATGCACGACTGTAGGAAGTATATCATACTTTTTTTAACATTTATCAAATTGTTGACCTCCATCTTATCGGCAGTCGATGGGTAGAGGATCGTAATTCGAGTGAAGTGAATTGCTAATTAATTGCTTCGTGTATTATAATTCCATGTGCAAAAGGGAAAGATGGAATGGTACCAATCAAAATGTTTGAGAGAAGTAACTTTATTAAGACGGTACGGTAGCGGCCAGTTCTCTGTAAAACTATCCGTCTGTTAACGATTTTCACGCATGATTGCTCCCTAAGCGATTTGTTTTCAATTCGATCAGAACGTTCGCGCCCATTTTGCGCCGCGGAGGATGCCCATTTAAGTTTCGAGCGGTAGAGCCTACTTATATTCAAACATAATTCGACTTATTTCACCGTCTAACTCGACGAACATGACTTTTCCTTTTGCACTATCGCAACGACCATTTTCTCTACTTTGCGTAACGGCACGGAGTTCTGTTGATTCTTTTTATCCAATTTTAAGCAACTGCACGTTGCGGTAACAACGAGATCGTCGATTTCTTAAGCACGTACAACGCCTGGTAAGTTTTTCGCTGTGGAAACGATAAGAGAAAACGCTCCTTTGCACGCAAAGCTACTTTGACTTCTGAAACTAGACGCTTTGTCGAGCGCAGAAATTATAACGAACACGGAATGTTTTATAACTTGCAAAAACTTTTTCCAATTGAGCGCAAAAATCTTATTTAGAATCATTTTATAATAATATTATAAAATGTATTATTATGTAAATGTGTTATTATATTTTTTTTTTTTTCTTAAAAAATAGTTAGAATGTTAAGTTTCTATTAGTACACACGTTATTGTAAACTCCGACAGCTTTTGAAACTGACTCATAGAGTTAAAACGTGCCTAAAGGTGGTAATACTATGCTTGTTGTATTAGATAATGCGCGAGTGACGAAGTGTAACACTCAATTTTCTTGAGTTTTTCGTTTAGTTTTCGACGCTTCCGAAGTTTTCTTATAAACATGTGGGCAAATGGCGGCAGTATACATGGATACAATGAATAACTGTTCGATAATTAATCGCTCGATGATATTGAAACAGATGTGAATGCAACAATTTTCATGTGTTGCAAATAGTGTCCAGTGCATATTACGCAACATATTGATCTTAAATTTACAACGCAATTGGAAACATTTAACACACATTACTCATTAGCACGTTTGCTTGAAATGCATCCTCTTTATGAAATATTTCTAAAATACACGAAATAAGTCCCACTCATTTTTTAACGTTGTGTCAGTAAGTGTTATTTACTTCTATCGCGAAAAATATCAAATGGTGACACTCGCAGCAATATGACGTTGATAACAACTCTGCGAATCGTTGTGCATTTATGTCAGCCATACATTTTGTCATCTACATATAAAAAAATAAATATATGTAGTATTAGTAAAATTATTGTCATGGAAAATTTAGGTTGTCTCAAAAGTTTCTGTCGCAATATGCACATTTAATATGTCTATTTGTTAACATTTTATTAGTTTCTAAGCTTCCTTTTATACATACAGCCACGCAGTTTTGTTTCTTAAAAAACTGGGTTGAATGTGCATTGTGCGCATTATAATCGCAAACGAAACGAACTTTTGAAATAACCTAATAATTATACGTGCTTCCTCGTTCTTCTTTGTATGCAATCTATTAATAACAGATATGCTAAACAATTTCAGCATGTTTCGGCGAAACTGTGTCTACCCACAATAACTCCAGCACCGTACATTATGTCGTCTTTGTAAAAGATGAACCTACCTTATTCTATCATCGTTTCGAGAACACAAAATCATAACAGTACATCTTATTTTGAACTAACACTACTTAAGTAAATTGATCGCATACAATATAGACTAAACTATGATTTGTGAAAAACGTGCCATTCGATTAGCTTGATTTTTACAAGTCATATTTAGTATTACGAGGCCTTTCGAAACCCCACAAGAATTTTTTTGAAATATTAACAACTTGTCCGAGTTGTTCATGATAAATTTTTATCAAACTATGGTTTACGTTTTTAAAGAAAAAGTACCACAAAGTACCTCCCTGATTTTTTGCGTACTGCTTCTGGACACATCGAACTAGCAATCAGTCTTGTGTGCCCGAACTTCCCCAAATCGAAGAAAATAGCCGAAACGTAGCGCGTGCATTCCAGCGACGTGCACTAGGTACGCTAGCTTAGTGCGCAGATCCGAGGCGTCTGCAATGATAGTCGCTTGCATCGCGTGACGCAACGGTATTATCGGACAACGCGAAAAGGTATACCTCCGATTTTTCCCCCTACTTTTGGACACATTAAACTTTGAATAGCAATTGATTTGATTCACCCACCTCTGCCCAAATCGCAGAAAATACCCGAAACGTGTTTACTCCCGAAGCGTTGGCAACGGTGTTGTCGGCGTTAAATCTTTCCAATACGAAAAGGTACCTGTCTGATATTTTGCACAATACTGTTGAACATATTATACTTCAAAAACGAAGTAACCAATATCCATGTAATTTTCAGCATGAATATAATTTATTCGAGAAATTTTCAATACAGGCTCGGATAAAAAAGCTGAAAAACCCAACTTTTACTATTTCTTTTGCGATTCCGATCAATTCAAATTTTTTTCAAAAATTTTTTACACCTCGTCTGATAAACTAAACCTTCTAACATCTCAAAAACATTCAAGTCATTTGATCTCCTTTTAAAAAAGTTATGTTGTTTCAAATATTGTGTAATCAGTTTTGCTCCTTACTGTATACGCTCAATTTTCCTGGTCACTATCATTATTCGTTAGCTAAAAAATAGAAATGGAGGGTGTTGTTGGAGATGAAAGTAATCATTCTGATTTTTTCTTATAGTGCTGAAATATGAAGTTCTTTTACTTGTAGTCATTTTTCTACTTAAATATAATAAAAAAAGTTTGGTGATAAAGGCCTTCTTTTCATATTTCCTTATGATGCAAATGGGTTAAAGGAGGTAAAGATCAGTTCAATTTTTTGGGGGAAAAATTGTGCTTTTCTTCATCAGTCGGGACACCTTCTGGTCCACTTTAAAAAGTATTAGGGGTATAAAACACTGTACGATGATTTATTGGTAGGGGCTGCGGGAGGAGCGGCGAACGGCTGGGCCGAACCGTGCCGAAGAATGTCGAGGAGGAGCTCGGCTCTTGTTGAAGTTGTTCGGGTGATCTCGTACGCTCGGGCGTCGACACGCAACGCCGTTTCCCGTCGTGTTTACCACACATCGGCCAGCCGGTATGATAAAAGTCCGTTGTTGTTGCGACCGATCAGTTGCTGTTCACAACGTGGCGCGCAAGCTAGCGTGCTCGACCCGACAAAGCTCTTGGCCACACTGGCTCTTCGCCGACTGACCCTAAGAACCTACTGCTGCAAGAAACAGATCGGGAACGACGACAGCATGTCGGCTTCCAAGCGAGATCCTGCTTCCGAGCAGCTGAACGACTACAGAAGGAACTTGAAGGTAAACGTTTGCCTCTTCAGCTGATCACGCTTTTTACTTTCTTCTTCCCCTCTTCTGTCACGGTGTTCTTTTTTCTCTTTTTCTCAGCATTCGCAACTGTCTTTCACTGAGCACGGTCGGTAAAGTAGGTTCCCGTCGGAACGATCTATAGATCTGCGCTAACT
The DNA here is from genome assembly GCF_050948215.1 of Halictus rubicundus. Classification (NCBI taxonomy): domain Eukaryota; kingdom Metazoa; phylum Arthropoda; class Insecta; order Hymenoptera; family Halictidae; genus Halictus; species Halictus rubicundus. Next base: position 3,927,600 of record NC_135155.1, read on the forward strand.
TTCTTTTCTGGGGCGAGTGAGCGTGATTTTTGGATTCAGTGTTTGGACGTGGTCTATATTTATGCTGTGTCTACGTTGACCGAGAGAGTAATAATTACGAGCTGGAGAAACGAAAGAAAAAATTAGAAAATTAGAAATTTAAATGAATAATTGTGTTTGGATTGATCGGAAACAACTTGGTTCTTCACTTTCTAGCTTATTTATTTTCTGGTTATAGCAACTAGAAATTCTTCATCGTTCGAAATTTTTGTCGGCTACTGTTTGAAGGTTGAAGCCAACCAGAAGAATTTTTTTCAATTATTGAAGAGTGCAAACTGCAGAAAGATTTGTTATAACTTGACATTTTTATTGAACTTTGTATATTTGCGAGCTCTGTAAACATGTAAAACTCTAATTCTATTTTGATGTTAATGATATCGTAATAGTTTTTGATTGCGGCATGTACATCGATCATATAAATTTTTATCGTGCACTTTCGTTGATGAGGTCAAAGCATAACCGCTATAAACACAACTTATCTTGGCATTTCTGTTTATCGATATTACTCATCTCGCTACTCATTCACTCACATTGTCACATTTTAATGGTATATTATTTTACTGGCGTTTACTGGTTGATAATGAGGGACACCGCCGCGAGCGTTGAAATGACTTTAGCACTGCATTGGTATTTTGTTTATGCTACACTTATTTCGACTTGCAAATTGGAAGCGATTTAAAGTTTCAAGGTCTTTCCCGCGAGAGCGTGCTGTCGATATCTCTACGAAAACGAATGAAGAAGAGAGTAGAATTTTTGTCATAAATGCATAAAAATCCGCAGTCCAATTACGAAGCACAAGCGCAAAGGAAAATGTATGTTACAATTAAGAAGATTAATTGACCACATTCCACACCGAACCGTTGCCAAACCATAATTATTGATGGAGGAAATTGGATCCATGCTCAGTAAAAGACTGTCAGTGTTTTAGATGTATTTTTTATTTATATCAAATATTATACGAAATATGTTAATATTTCCAGGGATATCGCCTCTACATATTTGTGGGGCAATTGTGCGTTGCTTGTGCGTTGCTCGCAACAATGTGCTTCACGGTTGATTATAGCCTTACTTGTAGTCCTGTATGCGAGTGAAGCTGCCAGTTGAAATAGTCATTACTGTTCCTGAATTACGCGATTGCTGATGGAATCTGCGATTTTATTCGTAATATTATCTCCTTGGGAGAGAATCCAGTAGAATCATTATGGACTCTTTGAGGATGGAAAAATTCCTTATTATATAAGGACTCCAGGCAACAGCGCATGCCGAACACACATTGTCCGGACTAATTGTTGTTCATTCTATTTTTGCCAATAATGTCATTTTCAGAAAACAGTAATAATCCGAATCATTATCGAATTGATGACTAAGTGTGATGACTAGGCTGTAGTAGCTTTACTTTTAAACAATAGAGAGACAAAAAGAATTGAAGAGTATCGATATATATAATTTTCGATCCATTAAAGTTTAAATAAAAAATGAAGACACATCTCCTGCTTTCTGCAACAGATGCAGAACATCTTTATTTTACTCAAAGGTCCATAATGATCATGGATCGTATGGGACAGATAAATTGGGTAACGATGTTCTGACTGCATATTTCTACAAGTTGCTACATCGTACGTAACAATAAATTTCTAAAATTAGAAATTGAAGTATTCGCTATCGTATTACGAAATTATGTGAAACGGAAAATCATTCGACGTCACTTGGACACTCCAGACTTTCAATAGTTTCTCAGAAGTTTTATATTGCAACGTGCTATTCTTATCCACTTTCTTTCTCATAGTTATACTGCTCATCGATTCACCGCTATCATTAAATAAACTGTGTCTTATCAGTTTCATAGCGCATTTCCTTGCGACGATTCGCACGGCAAACAGATTGCTGCCAAATTGGCGTCACGATATCCACAAGGAACATTACGCATAGAGCGATGCGAGGAATATCATTAACCCCGGTGATTTTACTATTGTTGGCACGTCTTGAGTACATACGTACAATTAAATTAAATTGTGCACTTTACCTCTACAACTCGAACTCAGAAGAATTTCGACTTCTAGAAGTCGAAGTTGACCCCTACGTATCGATTCACGAGGATCTACAGTTTGCGATCGGCAATTGTTTATTTCCTTGTGCCAAAGATGCTCAATGTGCCTATTAGCGGGCAAGGGCGCCCACCGATGCCCGCGGGCACAGCTACGGGAAAGTGACTCAGCAGAGTGGGGGTAGACCAGCCATAGCTGGCCACGTAGCTGTGACAATGCGTGTGACAAATACATGCAACCTTGTCTGCAGAGGGCGTGGCTTCGTACCCGCGCCGTTCTGTGTATGGCCAGGATAGTGTCACCAGATCAAGAATAGTTTCCCCACTCTAATTTCCCCTTCTACCGCACTCTCCCCAAGTTTCCGACGTGTTTCGTCTCTATCTATCTTGTAACTCTAAACTATCTTCATTATCAGCAATTTCCTGGTGCAGTTGTGGGTGTAATTTTTCGATCTCAAAAAGTTAGGCTGGATAGAAACAAAATAAGATTTAGATCAATTCGTTTAACAAATATGATAAATATTTATTCGTAAGATTTTTAAATAACATAGAAAAAGTTCGATTTATTTCGTAAGTCATTGCTTCAGTGAAAACAACTTCTGCTTTCTTCATGCTTCTGTGTACGTGACTATAAATAAAAGATTTGTCATCAAAATTCCACAAGCTCCTGAATAAAAATTAAATGATCGCGGCCTTTGATCACCCAAGAGGTTAATAAGATACCGGTTTGTTTTCTTCAGATAGCAGTTACAATCAACAACGAAAGTTCTTTGATCTTTGCCTCTGTAATATCAAATCATGATTGCCCGATATTTTCTGATGGTAATCTCTACTTGATTTTATCAAGTCATGATGCACAAGAGACTCTTCAAAATGTTTTTCTGCGAGATTCTTGTAGTGATGTTTATAACGTTTCAGCGATCAAATTTGAACTTCACAATGAAATTTGAATTTATCAGTGGCTGTAGAATGAGGCACCAAAATTTGAATGTGTTTGACACAGTTATCGCAACTAAACAAACCTTATGTCAACAATGGCTAACTAATTTCTCCTTTTTTATTTTGAAACCCTAAAACCCTATAAATCTAAAACTCTAAAACTCTAAAACTTTAAAACTCTAAAGCTTTAAAGCTCTAAAACTCTAAAGCTTTAAAGCTCTAAAGTTCTAACACTCTAAAGCTTTAAAACTCTAAAACTGTAAGCTCTGAAGCTCTATAGCTTGAAACTCCGAAGTTCTAAACTTTTGAAGCTCTGTAATTTGAAGTTCTGAAGTTCCACAGCTCCAAGATTTTGAATCTTTGAAGCTCTGAAACTCTGAAGCTCCGAAGACCTATCGCTAATCACCTGTAGCTTTTTCCCGTGAGAATAATTACTGGTGAAGTTACGAAAGACCGGAAAACTAATTTACTAATTTACTAATATCCTAATTCCCATGCAAGTTGTGACGCGCAGTTTATTTTGCGGAAACAAGTAAAGTTGTTGACAGCCATTGCCCTTGCTGCATCGCGAATTACGAAGCCAAATATTTTCATCACGAACAAATATTTTGTCGCCTTCATTCTGAAAGGCCCTTTATTGAGATTAGGGTTTCTAAAAACACACTATATTCTTCACAAGTCTTCTTTCATTTCATATGTTACATCAAGGTCAGCTATGTACGTATGTATTTATCTCGAAATGAATGAGAGCTTTATATGATCCCGAGGTGCAATCGTTGATTGTTAGAGAATTTAATCAGCTGTTTGTAAAATAATGTTTTAATCTTCCTCTGTGAATAGTATTGCAATTGAATTATCGACCACAGAATTGAATGTTGTCTTCGCAAAAACTTTAGTGACGCTCCGTTTGGAGTTTTTTTAGCAATTATCTGTATACCTCTACACCTCAGCTCTCCTTAAAGGGCCAACTACCTCCGCGCTCGCTGCCTTTTACGCTCATAAGTTTATCAATAGTACCACCCTAATTTTGTTCAACCTATTTTTCAGATATGGGGGGAGTTAGGCACTTGCATTCTCGCCCCGAAGGCTTTAAATGATTTCTTGTAATTTCATGTTATTTTTATTCTTAAATTGGTTAACATTGTCGTTTATTTTTTTTTCATTGTTGTGACTCGTGCCTTTGAGATTTTTCCAAAAATTTGCCGCCCCTGGATTTTGCCGCCCTGGGCTGTAGCCCCTATAGTACTCCCCCTTAAGTCCGCCACTATCAATTAGTGTTTAGTCAATCATTTCCTTATCATTCTCTGACGCTAAAACCACTAATCAGTTTATCTACCATGAAATTGAAAATTCCTGTAAAAACTATCATAAAGTACGTACCTACTAAGAATCTGTTATCATGACGCGACACAATGTGTTATGTTACTTCCAATCATTGTCTTCTTTCACAATAATACTTACACCCATAATTTCTCTAAAGAGGCTTCAGATCTTATCATCGACAATGGCTTGCATAATAGTACAAGGTTTGACACCGTTCTTATCGGAATCTTCCGCGTGACGACAGTACACCATAAAAATATCTTTGCTCGCAGGCCATGTCGTAACTTTTCATTTTCCAAGTGGGCGATCGCTGAGCAGGTTGTACCATTTAAATTTAAATGGCCAATGTGAGTCATGCAACAGGGGAAAGTCAGTTTTTCCATGACTGTTTTTACGAACAAAAGCGAAGGAAAAAGATAGTATCTGGCTACGAATAAATCTATGCGTTGTTTTCTGCGTGCTGCTTCCTCCAGCGGTGAAAGGATTAGAACACGGTCGTTGAGAAGTGAAAACTTTGAAAATTTGTTTAGATAGGCTGCGCTGGTTGGCTACGCGCTGACGAACTGCTAACGTTTCATGTGTTAGATAAATTTACGCATTCTATTTACGGTTTTAGAGTCAGGCTTGTAGTTAGACTAATATGGATCACTCTTCATTTTTTCAATGTATCTAGTAAGACAGATCTTAAGGGCCCGGGATAGTCACGTGACTTTTTAATTAATAATTTGCATTCACAGCCTCCAGACACAGACCTTAGATCCGTCTTGGTCTTGATCCGATGGATCTTAAATCTGTGACTAAACGTGTCACATTTTTTCCTCTGTATTATCGATATCATGAATTCTGACGCCAGAAACGTGCTTCAAGTTTTTGGCTTGATTTCGCAGAGAATCAAGACAAAATATAGCTCAATTTGTAGCTGAAGATATTTCTTAGTGCACGCTGCTCTCGATTTCATCCAGAAAACTCATCCAATGGCATAAAAATGCTTGGATTCCATCGCCAATTTTTGGCCTACTTCTAACGCTTATATTACCAAATATCTGCATAATGTCCTCAACTCATGACCAGCGCTCGCTAGGTTGAACCTTCCTCTATCGAATGAGCCCTTTCCCAACGAAAAATATTCTCATATAAGGACGAAAAGTTGAGTTGCACGTAAAACCATGTTTCGCCTATTTTTGTCGGTAACCTGGTCACTATACCTTATCGCGAATCCACGGAGTCTTGGCTCTTAAGAAGACACTTATTCTTGCAAAACTTTTATAGATTTAAAAATGTTTCTGAAATTTTATACTTCTTCAGAAAATGTTCTGAAGGAACTGATAGTTTAGTACAATAAACGTTCTATAAAAAATAATGAAAAATAAAGAAGTTTTGTTATTGGATTGGTAGCGGTCTCCTGGTCTCACACCTATATACCCGACCCGTGTTATGTTTACACTCCTCGGCGACCGAGGTCACTGGAGCATTAGGGCCCCTCAGTAGGGGTAGTTCTGAGACTTTTATCGACTAGATATTTTGGACATATAAGTTTTGGCCTACTTCTAACGCTTATATTACCAAATATCTGCATAATGTCCTCAACTCATGACCAGCGCTCGCTAGGTTGAACCTTCCTCTATCGAATGAGCCCTTTCCCAACGAAAAATATTCTCATATAAGGACGAAAAGTTGAGTTGCACGTAAAACCATGTTTCGCCTATTTTTGTCGGTAACGTAGTCACTCTACCTTATCGCGAATCTACGAAGACCGGGCTTTTGTCTGCCACTGTATCTATGCGTCTCGTTAGAATCATAACTGCACAACGTCTACAGGATCAGCGTTGGTTCTTTTTCCCTCCACGCCATTTGCATCTAGCACGGTCGAATAATTCTAACATGAAATGGTTGACGCAAGCGGGCACGTCCAATCGTCCGCGGAATTGCAGAAATTGCGCGGTAGCGCGTGTACCATACACTAATCGCGAATCAACGTTTAGGTGTCTTATAGTGTAGGCCGATGAACGACAATAAATGCCATAACGATATGCCGAAGTGTGTCACGGTTGCACACGCGATGAGAAAAAAAATCGTCCGATCATACAACATTGAAAAGAGAAAATGCTGATCGATAACATCCACGCGACAATTTCACCGTTAGATCCCCTGCAGATAAATGTTTCATCAATGTCGGCTCTCGTAGAAGCGATCGGTAGATAGTAACGATCGATGTTCATACAAAATGGATCGTAGAACACGGTTTCCGTCGTTCCATTAACGCATTTAAGCGCGGAGCTAATTTTGTTTTACTTTCCATTTGGACGACGTGTAAACATAGATAGTGCGAATATAGTGGCAGAAATTGTACCACGAAAGTCGTAACTTTTCGTAACATCTGTTAGACGATCTGGTTTTCGTTACAAATGGTCAAGAAAGTCCAACAAAAAAGAGTAAACATATTGTTTAATATTGTCAACGACCAAATCACACTGCAAAAAACCGATTCTCGTCCGATCATCGAAGTTAAACAGTGTTGAGCGTGGTTAGTACTTGGATGGGTGACCGCCTGGGAATACCGCGTGTTGTTGGCACACTTTTTTTATTTTTCATTCATATTGTTTAATATTATATGGATTATAAAGTATTATTTTTTTAAGTTTCATAACTGATGCAGCGCTTAACGTATTAATTTATTACTATCTGATCAGAGAAACACATGTTTTTTAAAACATGCTCTATAAAACATTGTGTAACGCATGAAATTTTGATTGTTTCTACTTTTAAAAAATAACTTGTGTATTCTACATATGTACCCGTAAATGAGTGTGCAAAATCCTAATGCAAAAAATTCGATACTATTTCTGGAAGAAATTCCTAAACATAAAAATAATCGTATTCCATCATCAAGGATAGCATTGACTACATTATTCGTGGTTGCGGAATTAAGTAGAGCTGCTACATAAGCTATATACGCATATGCGATGCCGGTGATGCCAATCGTACATGAGACTACGAGAGTAAGTTCGTTCGGCACCGAGCTGTACAAGGTATTTCCAGGAATATAACAAAGCAATTTTCGGTTCGTGTTCCAGTAAAGTCTAGCAGAAAATGTGCAAATGTATATTTTTTCTTACGAAACCAGTGAAAAACGATCCTTCTATTCCTGTGGTAGTAACTTTAATAAAAAATGATGATATTTTTCCTTATCGTAATATCAGAATTCCATTTTATAATCTAATTCTAGTTTTATAATTTAATCCTAGTTTTTATTATCTTAAAAATAATGTAGAACTGTATTATTAAAGCCACTCTATTATCTTTTATACATTGTCATAGTATCAATTTACAGCCTATTAACCCTCGGACTCCTGCCACACCTATGCCGGAGTCACTTCTGACCCACACCAAGATTTCGCTAGTTTTATTCCGATATAAGACGAGGGTTCAGGACCGATTTTCGTCGTATTTCGGATGAAGCAGAAGAAGAGGGGAATAATAACGATAGGATAGAAAAATAACGATTTTTTTATTTTGAATGGAATAAGTGAATAATTATAATGATAAATGAATTGGAATAAAATTGTGCTATATATTTATTATAAAATTGAAATAATATTAATATTAATGATAATATATTAACCGTATCTTTAGTTCAAATATCGATAGCAGCATTTGCTTAGAGCTCATGAATTTTTCAGATGTTTAATTCAATTCGAACTATTTTCACTTTTGAAGTTCAATGTTAATTTAAATGCGAACGAATACTAAAAATTCGCGCATCGATTGTGAGAATGGTCAGCACTTCCATTTTATGCGACTTACACTATGTCGCGTAAACTGTGACGCTCGTTGTGCAATATCAAATGCTAGGAAGACATTACGCATGAACATCCATTCGCAATGCTTCATGGTCCTTATGGGACTCGGTATGTTGCTTCGAAGTAGTTAGGTGCGTCAATGGTTTACTTACCGCTGACTCATTAATTTCTCATTATGCCAAATGACATTTAAATGGTTCCCTATGCAATCTTCGTTTATCGAAGAAGAAGTAAAAGATGCATTCACATTTTCACCATTACTTCACTAATTATCACCATGACTTTTGTCAATAATATTAGTTGTAGCGGAAAACTATTGCTCTTTTTCCAATGAAAGCTACACAATTTTCAACTTTTTGTAGGCAAATCTTCGGAAAGCGGAAACAAATAAAATCTATTTTTCAGTGGCGGTGACCTTTGTAGATCTGAAAAAAATAAAAATCGTACTAAATTCTGCGGAATTTCATATCATAGCATTTTATGAAAATTTCCGGAAGCCATAAATGTATAAAGATCCGCAGTCTAATTATTAGTGAAAGAGTAATGGTTTCTTGGCAATATTCCAATTAACACTAGAACTACCGAACCAGTCAAAATGACTGATGGATGATTTCTTCTTTCCCGATTACTGAAACTATGAAAACGTTTCCACGAGAAATTTTTTAACATATCTCTTCTTTGGAGTACATGTTACCATAAAAATCGTATGAAACTTGAGCAAATTCAATCTTGCTGTTATTATAAAGGGATAAGTCTAAGTCACGTTTAGGGCTCAGTAGTTCTAGTGTTGGAATATCTTCGCAGTTTTTCGACGTGAAATGGCTTAGTACATTTTTTTTAAGAGAATGACGAACTGTGTCATGAAAAAATACATGATTTCAGTTAAAAAATAAAAGTTGACCTTTGTAAGTCCTTGACGCGTCCAGCCGCAAAAGCTAACAACTTCGAAATATGCATCACTTAAAACCATTTTCATTAAAATTTTTTCCGCTATAACTAATATTATCGGAAAAAATCAAGGTGATAATTTCAAGTGGACCACTCTATTTGAGATTTTATTTTTAAATGTTTATTTATATGTATGTATGTTTATATTTATTTTTAAATAATTTAATTTTATTTGTCTGTTCAAGTAAAGTAACACGTGATTATTTCAAATAACATGTAACCAAACAAGATAAAATATTATCTTAGTTATTATTTTTCACAGTAATTGCTTTGGGTGACGCCCAAGACTGGTTTGTTCTAATAATCTTTTATTTTTCGTAGGGCGAATGTCCGACCGTGCTGTTAACCGGAAATGGAGCGCCCATTGCCGAGAAGAAAGCCAGCTTAACGGTGGGCCCGCGCGGGCCCATATTGATCCAAGATTTCGTTTATCTGGACGAAATGTCCCATTTCGCTAGAGAAAGGATTCCGGAGCGTGTGGTGCACGCGAAAGGAGGCGGTGAGTTCGCTTGTCAGGTTGTTATCATAATGATCAATGTTTATTTTATTGTAAAACGGGAAAAGCTTCTCAAATATTGAAAGAACTCTCTGAATCATATAAAACGTAAAATGTCAATTAACGCAATTTTTCAACGCACAAAAATATTCGTAATATGACGAATCGAAATTGGTTTGAAATTCAAGTCATTGAAATTTTGATAATCGAAATATTAGGGGGACCCATAAGTAATCAATTATTTTGAAATCTAAAACAAACTTTGTAGTAAATTCAGGTTTTCATTTCTTAATTTATTATATAATCTCCATCATTATCCAGGACAGTTTGCAATCTTTCCTGCTCAATCGTTCTCTTATAGAAATCCTGGGTTCATGAAGCAAAATATGACTCAAGGTGCCTCCTTACATCTTCTATAGAAGTGAATGTTTTATTTCTTAAATAATGCTCCAGAGATCTGAAAAGATGATAGGGGTAGCAATATCCGGTGAGTACGGGGGGTGCGGTAAAACTTCCCATTGCAATTCTTTGATTTTTTCCTGAGTGAGTTTCACTGTATGGGGCCGGGCATTGTCAATTTGCAGTATTACACCTTTTCTCTGGACTAAAGATGCCCTCTTTTTCAATAGTTCTGAATACAGCCGTTGTAACTGCTGACAATACAACTCAGCAGTAACTGTTTCTCCAGGTTTCAACAACTCAAAGTGAATTATGCCACGACAGTCCCACCAAATGCACAGTAACACCTTTCTAAGTGATAAGCTAGGTTTAGGGGTTGATATTGCGGTTTGATTTGCAGAAACCCATTACTCGGAACGTTTTATGTTATCATAAAGAATTCAGTTTTCATCTCCAGTAACGATTCTGCTAAGAAATGGATCTCTACGAAATCTGGATAGCAATGAAGTGCAAATTGATCGACGAATATTCTTGTTGGTCTCAGATAATTGATGCAGTACCCATATTCCTTACCTATATGTATTTCTCATTTCGTGTAGGTGCCTTTGTATAGTTGACCATGTAGACCCCAGGCTTCTCGATAATTCTTGTATACTTAATTTCGGATCAGCGTCCACTAGAGATTTTAGGGTGTCATTATCAAATTCAACTGGTCGTCCACTTCAAGGCCTGTCAGAGAGATCATAATCACCAGCAGCAAACCTTCTGAACCAACGTTGACACTTGTTCACCTTCAATACATCTCCATAAACATCGCAAATTTTCTTTGTTGTTACCGTGGCATTCAATCCCGCATGAAAATGAAAAAGTATGCAATGACGAATATGATCCTCGGAAGAGGATGTAAACAAAAATTATACTTTTTACAATTACGAACACAGGCTGCTTTACCGAAAACTGTAAAAGAATACGTGCTTCCTCTTCAACGATCGGTACAGAACTAAAGGCAAAACAAATTCTTTGCAAATAATTGATTACTTATGGGTACCCCTAATAGTTTCTTCTGGGAAAATCTTGGGAATCTATAGTGTAAAGCCGAGAGAAGCACCATGAAATGAAATGACGAGATTAATTTCCAATGTCTCCGCTGCTTAGAAAGGTCCATAATGATTTTTACATTAACAATAAGTATTACATCGTCTCTCTTTCTTGATCGTAGGTGCTTTTGGGTATTTCGAAGTTACCCATGACATCACGAAATATACTAAGGCGAAAGTGTTTTCCCGTATTGGGAAACGTACCCCCATTGCCGTAAGATTTTCCACCGTCGGCGGCGAGTCTGGTTCAGCAGATACAGTCAGGTAATTGTAAACAAAGATTTTCTAAAATGTAGGGGAATCTGGAGAGGGTTGATACGTTGTTGATAAAACAGACTGTGTAAGACTGAGTCTCAATTAACTTATTATCACAGTAAAGTCTTGATCTAAGCCCACTCCTCGGATTCGTGCTGTGACATGAATGTAGAAAAGAACAGCTTGTTCTACAAATAAAGATATTGCTTGTTCTACAAATAATTGTTTCTCTGCTTTTAGAGATCCACGCGGGTTCGCAGTAAAGTTCTACACCGAGGAGGGTATCTGGGACTTGGTCGGCAATAATACGCCCATTTTCTTCATCAAGGACCCGCTGTTTTTCCCCAGCTTCATCCACACGCAGAAGAGGAATCCTGCTACCCACCTCAAGGCTCGTCTTGCTTAATTCTTAAATGTTATAATTTCGGTTATCCTCTATATTTCAGAATTTCAA